>NC_060912.1:5181302-5291921 GCF_014805685.1 Silurus meridionalis | reverse complement strand
GCATAGTGTCAGGTTAAGAGAGACGGGTTACGTCACAGACGGAGGTCGGGGCATCTCCCTGTGACGTCACAGTAAGGCAACGTCTATAATTGGGAACGCGTCTCTGTTTCTCTCATTTCCGAGGTTTTTGCTTGTGAGTAAAGAGGCATAAACATGGAGCTCTTCAGAAGGTTGAGAGAGTTTTTCAAACAGAAGAACAAAGAAAACTAAGCAGATTGCTGAAATGAAGGAGAAGCTGGAACACATGGAGAAAGTAGAAAGACTTGGATGCATTTTCTTCTAATGATAGAGAAGATAACAGAAGAGAAAGAAGAGAAAGCCATTCTGCTACAGACGGTGCAAAAGCTGGAGGCTACTTTGGCTTTGAGCGAAGCAGCAGGAACAGGATATAACTGAGAGAAGCCAGAGCTGGGCGAGAAAACAAAAACAACTGGAGGAACGTGTTGCTCAGCTTGAGTTTATTTTGGATCAGACCACCATGGAGCTCCAGTCTTCCTGAAATCAATGAGAACTGGAGAAACTGTAGACTGTGAGAGAGAGAGCTGGACGAGAGAACAAATGAAGGTGGAGGAACATGTTGCTCAGCTTGAGGTCACTTTGAAACAGACCACCATGAAGCTCCAGTCTTCCCTGAAAATCCATGAAAATGAAACTGCCACAATTCACATTATAAACTTTTAATTTTAAATACAAGTCTACTAACCATAACCCAGCCATTATGGATTCACAAGCCAGTGCACTCTTAGTCCCAAGCCCGGGTAAATGGGGAGGGTTGCGTTAGGAAGGGCATCCAGCGTAAAGCATGTGCCAAATCAAATATGCGGATCACAAATGAGAATTTCATACCGGATCGGTCGAGGCCCGGGTTAACAACGACTGCCACAGGTATCGTTAGCCGACAGGGTACCCTTGGAAATTGGGCTACTGTTGGCCGAAGGAGGAGAAGGAGAGGAGGAAGACGTCTACAGAGACAGCAGGGAAAGATGCAGTGTAGGAGAGTGGAGGTTCGGGTTGGTACATTAAATGTTGGTACTATGACGGGTAAAGGGAGAGAGGTAGCTGATATGATGGAGAGGAGAAAGGTAGATATGTTGTGTGTTCAGGAGACCAAGTGGAAAGGGAGTAAGGCCAGGAACATTGGAGGTGGGTTTAAACTGTTTTATCATGGTGTGGACAGAAAGAAAAATGGTGTAGGGGTGATTCTGAAGGAAGAGTACAGTAAGAGTGTAGTGGAGGTGAAGAGAGTTTCTGATAGGGTGATGATCGTGAAGGTGGAAGTTGAAGGGATGATGATAAATGTCATCAGTGCCTATGCTCCACAGGTTGGCTGTAAGATGGAGGAGAAGGAAAGATTCTGGAGTGAATTAGATGAAGTGGTAGATGGTGTACCTAGGAAAGAACGATTGGTGATTGGGGCAGACTTTAATGGACATGTAGGTGAAGGAACAGAGGTGATGAGGAGGTGATGGGTAGGTATGGTTTTAAGGAGAGGAATGTGGAAGGGCAGATGGTGGTAGATTTTGCTTAAAGGATGGAAATGGCAGTGGTGAACACGTATTTTAAGAAGAAGGAGGATCATAGGGTGACGTATAAGAGTGGAGGAAGGTGCACACAGGTGGACTATGTGCTATGCAGGAGATGCAACCTGAAGGAGATTGGAGACTGTAAGGTGTTGGCAGGGGACAGTGTAGCTAGACAGCATCGGATGGTGGTCTGTAGGATGGTTTTGGAGGTAAAGAAGAAGAGGATAAGAGTGAGGACTGAAAGAAGAATAAGATGGTGGAAACTGAAGGAGGAAGAGTGTAGTGTGAGGTTCAGGAAGAGGTCAGACAGGGGCTCGGTGGTGGTAAAGAGGTGCTGGATGATTGGGCAACTACTGCAGGAGTGATGAGAGAGGCAGCTAGAAAAGTACTTGGTGTGACATCTGGAAATAGAAAGCAAGAGAGGGAGACTTGGTGGTGGAATGAGGAAGTGCAGGAGAGCATAAGGAGAAAGAGGTTGGCAAAACAGAAGTGGGATAGACAGAGTGATGAGAAAAGTAGGCAGGAGTACAAGGAGATGCGGCAGCAGGTAAAAGGGATGTGGCGAAAGCCAAGGAAAAGGCATATGAGGAGCTGTATGAGAGGTTGGACACTAAGGAAGGAGAAAAGGATTTATACCGATTGGCCAGGCAGAGGGACCGAGCTGGGAAGGATGTACTGCAAGTTAGAGCAATAAAGGATGGAGAGGGAAATGTGTTGACTAGTGAGGAGAGTGTGTTGAGAAGGTGGAGGAGTACAGTGGAACCTCGGGTTACAATTTAATTAGTTCCGTACTTTTATTCAGAACCTGAAAAGTTCGTATCCCGATACAAATTTCCCATAATAATGAACAGAAACTTCGATAATTCGTTCTGGACAACCAAAAATATTACTTAAATAAAAATAAAGCCAATATTCACTAATATTATTTACTTTTAACATGTTATATTAAAATCATACCACATAAAAACCATACAAAAGAGGAAAAGATCTTTACCGGGTACTTTCCTTTTGAGAAGACTCGCTGCAGGAGACGACGTTCATAGAAGGAAGAGGAGGGAGAGTTATTGTTTGGAAGGAGAATCTTATTATATGATATTATTTATATATTATTATATATTATATTATAGAATATTAAAGACAGTGTTATTAACACGAACGCTGAGACAATTGTTGCATTAGAGGGAAAATGAGAGCTGTTTCTTTAAGGCTACTATCAGTTGGTATTGAAGTCCAGAGTGAAATTCATTATAGGTATTGTACTTCGGAAAAGACTGTAACCCTGCTAATCTATCTTCATAAAAACAAGTAAAGTGGTTATGCATCGGCTAATGTTGTCCATCTCATGATTCCACGAGCATCAACTAACGAGTTGTTACGCTGCTGCCTGGGAAAAGTTCAAGCGGATAAGTAACACGATGCTCTCGCTAGGGACACAGGACGCTAACTGATGTGACGAGCTGCGTGGATAGAGCAAAAACAACCAACTTGCCTGTTTTTTGGTAAACGACGTTTGTATCCCTTTGAGGATGTTGATGGAGAAGTATAGAGAAGGACAGAAGGAATTGCATTGTGTATTTGTGGATTTAGAGAAAGCGTATGACAGAGTGCCAAGAGAGGAGTTGTGGTATTGTATGAGGAAGTCAGGTGTGTTAGAGAAGTATGTGAGGGTGGTGCAGGACATGTATGAGGACAGTGTGACGGCAGTGAAGTGTGCAGTAGGAAAGACAGACTGGTTCAGGGTGAAGGTTGGACTGCATCAAGGATCGGCCCTGAGCCCTTTCCTGTTTGCAGTGGTGATGGACAGGTTGAGACGAGGTCAGACAGGAGTCTCCTGGACTATGATGTTTGCAGATGATATTGTGATTTGTGGTGAGAGTAGGGAGCAGGTTAAGAAGAGCCTGGAGAGGTGGAGATATGCGCTGGAGAGAAGTGGAATGAAAGTCAGTAGGAGTAAGACAGAGTACATGTGTGTGAATGAGAGGGAGGGCAGTGGAGTGATGTGGTTGCAGGGAAAAGAGGTGGAGAAGGTGGAGGAGTTTAGGTACCTGGGGTCAACAGTGCAAAGTAATGGAGAGTGTGTTAGGAAGTAAAGAAAAGAGTGCAGGCAGGGTGGAGTGGGTGGAAAAGAGTGACAGGAGTGATTCGTGATAGTAGGGTATCTGCAAGAATGAAAGGGAAAGTTTATAGGACTGTGGTGAGACCTGCGATGTTGTATGGTTTAGAGACAGTGGCATTGAGTAAAAGACAGGAGGCGGAGCTGGAGGTAGCAGAGCTGAAGATGTTGAGGTTTTCGTTGGGAGTGACGAGGATGGACAAGATTATAAATGAGTTTATTAGAGGGACAGCGCATGTAGGATGTTTTGGTGACAAGGTGAGGGAGGCGAGATTGAGATGGTTTGGACATGTGCAGAGGAGGGACATGAGTTATATTGGTAGGAGAATGCTGAGGATGGAGCCACCAGGTAGGAGGAAAAGAGAAAGGCCAAGGAGGAGGTTCATGGATGTGGTGAGGGAAGACATGCAGGTAGTTGGTGTGAAAGAGGCAGATGTAGAGGACAGGGTGGTATGGAGACGGATGATCCGCTGTGGCGACCCCTAATGGGAGCAGCCGAAAGAAGAAGAAGAAAAAGAAGTCTACTAACCATGTTTTGTTGTGTTTTTTTACTTCTTTCTTTGCAGCTTTTGACACACATTAAAACCAGTGACAGTCACAGAGACAAGTTCTGCAAAATCTTTAGCTATTTTAATGACATCTTGTAGAGAAAAAGTGTATCTGGCCATAGATATTTTCTGCTGACTCTAAAATTCAGTCTACACGCTCTTGGAAGTAATAAGCTCATCTGCTAGAAGGGCTGTAGGTTCCGTGTCTAGGCACCAATGAGCATCAGAGTCATTGCCCTTAGTCCGCATAGATAATGCGGTAATGACTGCGACCAGCCGCTAGAGGATTGTCGAGTTCAGCAGCTCCCTGGTGGTCTAGTGGCTAGGATTCGGCGCTCTCACCGCCGCGGCCCGGGTTCGATTCCCGGTCGGGGAATTATATCTTTTTATGCTCATTTGAATCAGACTCCCCTTGTGGAAACAAGAATAAACTAACATTAGAATAAAGGAAAAAAGTCTCCTTCGAGCCGGATTCGAACCAGCGACCTAAGGATGGCTACTGTACAACTTCTACAGTCCGCCGCTCTACCAACTGAGCTACCGAAGGTGGAACGCAGTCTCTTTTGTGTGAATGAGCTAGCAAATAGGAATGTTAACAAGAGCATAAAGGCTGATTTGTGTGAATGATCTAACAAATTGGAATGTTAACAAGAGTTTATTTTACAGTTTTTCTCAACTGCTTTCAGTCATTTCTTACAACAGAACTGCATTTCTCAAAACTACTCGTCCCACCATCAGAACCTGTTGTCAGTTCTTCACATCATATCAGTAATGTCTTGTTGTTTTCATCACTTTGCAATTGCTTTTGGACAACATGCAAATGGTTCTGTACATCTGTCAGCTACTTTTGACAATTCTCTTTGCTTTTGTCCTGCTGTGCAAAATAACTTGTCCTGCTTCTCAGCTGAAATGTCACAACCACCAAACCAATTAGTCTTTTTCTCAGGTTGGAAGTCTGTACTATCAAAATGAGTGAACATGTTCTCAGAATTGTATGTCTGTACAGATTTCTACAAATTGTGAGTACATGTTTGCTAAGAAATATGTCCAAAATTGACAAATTGCTCTCAGGTGAGTCTTCACCTTCGTTAACAAAGAGAAACATGTGCAACTCTAGACTAACCAATGATCAACCAGTTCTGTGAAATAGCTCAGAGGTGCAACTCATTAAGACTGATTTGGCAGGGTCACATACACATATATATACACATATATACACACATATATATATATATATATATATATATATATATATATACAGTTGTGTTCAAAATTATTCAACCTCCACTGAAATTGATTGTTTTGGTTGGTTTGACATTGATTATGATCATTCAGTCATCCTGCTTACAATTAAATCAAAGAGGCACGTGTAGGTCAGACAAATATAACATAACATTTATAATGAAATAACCACAAATGTCTTTTCTGAGCTCACATCATTATCAGTTTTATTCAACCCCCAAGTGACATTCAATCTTAGTACTTAGTACAACATCCTTTTACAGTTATAACAGCTTTTAAACGTGAAGCATAGCTTGACACAAGTGTCTTGCAGCGATCTACGGGTATCTTCGCCCATTCATCATGGGCAAAAGCCTCCAGTTCAGTCACATTCTTAGGCTTGCGCACTGCAACTGCTTTCTTTAAGTCCCACCAGAGGTTCTTAATCGGATTTAAGTCTGGTGACTGCGATGGCCACTTCAAAATGTTCCAGCCTTTAATCTGCAACCATGCTCTAGTGGACTTGGAGGTATGCTTGGGATCATTGTCCTGTTGAAAGGTCCAACGCCTTCCAAGCCTCAGGTTTGTGACGGATTGCATCACATTGTCATCCAATATCTCCTGGTACTGAAGAGAATTCATGGTACCTTGCACACGCTAAAGCTTCCCAGTACCTGCAGAAGCAAAACAGCCCCAAAGCATGATTGACCCCCCGCCATGCTTCACAGTAGGCAAGGTGTTCTTTTCTTCATAGGCCTTGTTCTTCCTCCTCCAAACATAGCGTTGATCCATGGGCCCAAACAGTTCTAATTTTGTTTCATCAGTCCACAGAACACTATCCCAAAACTTCTGTGGTTTGTCCACATGACTTTTGGCATACTGCAGTCGACTCTTCTTATTCTTTGGGGACAGCAAGGGGGTGCGCCTGGGAGTTCTGGCATGAAGGCCTTCATTACGCAGGGTGCGCCGTATTGTCTGAGCAGAAACTTCAGTACCCACATCTGACAAATCTTTTCTCAGTTCCTCAGCAGTCACACGGGGACTTTTCTCCACTCTACGCTTCAGGTAGCGCACAGCAGTCGAAGTCAGCATCTTCTTTCTGCCACGACCAGGTAGCATTTCAACAGTGCCCTTTGCCTTGAATTTGCGAATGATGCTTCCTATGGTGTCTCTTGGTATGTTTAACATCTTTGCAATCTTCTTATAGCCATTGCCCTTCCTGTGAAGAGTAATCACCTTTTCTCTTGTCTTCCTGGACCATTCTCTTGACCTCACCATGTTTGTAACCACACCAGTAAATGTCTAGAAGGAGCTGAGTATCACAGTCATTTTAAAGCTGCCTAATTGGTGCTTATTAGGCTTTATTGCTGCTCCCTGATATCCACAGGTGTTTTCAATACCTGATTGAAAACACTTCATTGAACCTCTGTTCTTCAGAGTGGTAGTCTTTAAGGGGTTGAATAATTATGTCAATGAAGAATTCACAAAAGAAACATTTACTACTGTATTACAAAACTAATTGATGTCATTTTAGTTGCATATGGTTCTTTAAGAAGTCCTTGTAGGATTTCATTCTGAATACAATTACAAATGTACACTAAATTCCTAAAACCATTTACAGCATTGGGGTTGAATAATTTTGAACACAACTGTATATATGTATATATATATATATATATATATATATATATATATATATATATATATATATATATATATACAGTGCACAACACAAGTGTTCCCCCTTCTGATATTGGAAGCTGAAGGAAGAAGAAAAGGATTAAGACTGCGTGGTGGAAGAGTACAGAGACACAGAAGAGGAAGGGGTATAAGATGCCAAAGATACACAACGATTCCAGATGAAATCAGGGCCACACTGGTGGATCACGTTATCAATCATGGCCTTACAATGGAAGAGGCTGGTCGAAGGGTGCAGCCAAATGTTGGAAGAACAACTGTCATCAATAATTCAAACATTTCATAGAGAGAACAGGTATGTAATGTACTGTATAGTAAAGTAATACTGTAGACTTACTGTTACATATACTGTAACACACCTTAGGTTTTCAATGCATACAGTATTCTTAGTTATTAACTGTATGAATCAAAATCCTGTGATCCTTATACTTCTATAATTTACAATATATTTTCTCATGTAGGACTGCAAGACAACCTCGCAGGGGTGGCAGAGGGCCCCTTTTCACACCTCAGGAGGAGGAAGCAATTTGCAACATGGTTATGTCTAACAATGCCATAAGACTAAGTGAGATACAAAGTGCTATTGTTGAAGACAACAGTATCTTTGAAAATATACAAGCTGTGAGCATTTCAACTATAGACAGGGTCTTGAAAAGACATGTAATCACCATGAAGCAGCTGTACAATGTATCCTTTGAAAGAAATGCTGACAGAGTGAAAGAGCTACGACTCCAGTTTGTACAGGTATGTTGTATACCCACTATACTGTAAGAGTAACGTCTACACATTTGATATTGGTGGAACTTCATAGATCTTTACATTTGATGTAAAGCTGTAAACAATGAAGACAAATACAGTAATTTATGCACACTGTGTTTTTTCTGGTATATAGCGCATAATGGAAATGGAATCAAGAGAACCACCTCACAACTTCATATACTTGGATGAGCCTGGCTTTCAACCTGGCCAAAGGCAGAAGGCGTGGTAGAAATCTAATCGGCCAGAGAGCTACTGTTGATGTCCCAGGCCAACGTGGAGGAAACATCACTATGTGTGCTGCTATTTCAGACCAAGGTGTGCTAGCTCATATTCCTATTATGGGACCGTACAACACACAGCATCTCCTTACATTCTTAGACAATCTCTATAGAAATGTCATTCCTGAAGATGAGAGGGACCTCAATCGAGATGATCTACCAAAGTATGTAGTAATTTGTGACATTGTCAGTTTCCATCACTCTGACAACATCAGGCAGTGGTTTGTCCACCACCGCAGGATGCTGATTAAATTCCTTCCACCCTACTCCCCGTTCCTGAACCCAATTGAAGAGTTTTTCTCAGCTTGGAGGTGGAAGGTTTATTATCATCAGCCACATACACGGATGACACTGCTGGCTGCCATGGATGCAGGATGTGAGAACATCTCAGCAGATGCATGCAGAGGCTGGATTAGGCACTCAAGAAGATTCTTTCCACCATGCATAGCAAGGGAAAATATATGTTGTGATGTGGATGAGAATCTGTGACCCAGCAGAGAGGACCGACATGACGCATAGGAAAACTGCCGTATAATTTCACCTTTTCCATCTGTACATGTATAGTTTTTCCCACTTTGTCTTTTTCAGGTTTTCATTTGTTGGTAAATAGCCTATGTGTAGTTTCCTTTGTTTTCTGTATGTAAGTACCACTATTGACAGTACAGTAAAAATGTGAATAAAGTGTGATCTTTTGTTTCGATTCTTCCATATACTGTTACGTAGGTCGATGTTGATTGGTTAACTGAGGTTAAATGAAATCAATCAGAAAAATTATCTATTCATACCATGTAAATTACTGTAACACCTGGTTGATGCACAATGGTTTGCAAAATAAACCTTATTTTTTTACCGGAGAGACACTGTAAATTATGACACACACCAGTACGGTAATTTAGTAGTTTCTAGTCATCAAAACCTGACTTAAGTATAATTTAAATAACTAAAACTGAGTATGATGTTCTACTGACAACATGACTAATAATTTTGCCTGTCACGTTCACATTGTTGAAAAAATGACATGGGATTCTGCTGCCTCTGACACAATGATTGATGAAAAAATACGCTTTTGCACAATAAACAAAGCATTTTGAGCAGGTGACGCGTATTTTCCGGTTATCAACTATGTTGTGCAGTTTGTACGTGTTGTTTTGAGAAATGCACTTGGAGATCTGCAAACTTCAATTCTGATCTGACAAATGACTGAAAGCAGTTGAGAAAAACTGTAATTAGGCTATTACAGCCATTGGCACAAAGTGTTTAAAAGCAACCCCTGTCAATAGTGACCATATACATTGTCATTGTCTAGGCACCAATGGGCATCAGAGTCATTGCCCTCAGTCCACATAGATAATGCGGTAATGACTGAGACCAGCCGCTAGAGGATTGTCGAATTCAGCTGCTCCCTGGCGGTCTAGTGGCTAGGATTCGGTGCTCTCACCGCCGCGGCCCGGGTTAGATTCCTGGTCAGGAAATTAAATCCTTTTATGCTCATTTAAATGAGGCTCTGCTTGTGGAAACAAGAATACACTACATTAATATTATGGAAAAACTCTCCTTTAAGCCAGATTCGAACCAGCGACTTAAGGATGGTTACTATATAACCTCGACAGTACTCTGCTCTACCAACTGAGCTATCGAAGGTGGAACGCAGGGTAAGTTGTGTGAACGAGCTATTTAGCTATTTAGTTAATAAGAGCTTATTTTAATAGGCTTTTGCAAGGGCTCTACCAATTAGGCTTTACCAACTGAGCCCTTGGCACAAACTGTTTAAAAGCAACCCGTGTCAATAGTGACCATATACATTGTTATTGTCTAGGCAATTTTTCCTTAGAATAAAGGAAAAATTCTCCTCCAAGCCGGATTCGAATTCAGGGAATTAAATCCTTTTATGCTCATTTGAATCAGGCTCCCCTTGTGGAAACAAGAATAAACTAACATTAGAATAAAGGAAAAATTTTACTTTGAGCTAGATTCGAACCAGCGATCTAAGGATGGCTACTGTACAATCTCTACAGGCCGCCGCTCTACCAACTGAGCTATTGAAGGTGGGACGCAGTCTAATTTGTGTGAATGAGCTAGCAAATAGGAATGTTAACAAGAGCATATTTTAATTAGGCTTATGCAGCCCTTGGCACAAAGTGTTCAAAAGCAACTCGTGTCAATAGTAACCATATACATGTAAGATAGTAAATTTCTGTCAAAGCAGTAAATCCATTAACAGTGTTCGACACCATGAGGTTTGTAGTCCCTTTTCTGGATAATTTCCCTTGCCAAATTTTGCAACATTGTCTGCCGTTCTTCTCAGAATATTATTTGAAATACATTAAAAATGAAACTGCCACAATTCACATCATAAACTTTTATTTTTAAATATCATCTAAATATCCAAAAATCATCATTTAAAGCTCATCTGCTAGAAGGGCTGTAGGTTCCGTGTCTACAGTAACAAGCTATAAAAATTACTTAAATGTTGAACATTTTTGTTTTGACATTTTTGCAGATCAGTAATATCCCTGAATCTGTAGTATTAAACCTGTATAGCATACAAGCCCATAATATTTAAACTAAGCTAAACTTTTCTCACTCTCTATGCACATTTCAAAGATTTCACTTTGCATATGTAAATATCAGGAGGAAACAAACACTGTAGTGAGGAAAATTAGACCACATCTGCATTGTAGCCAGGTCAATCGTCAAGTCAAGAAGCTTTTATTGTCATTTTAACCAAATATAGCTGACGCAGTGCACAGTGAAATGAAACAACCTTTCTCCAGAACCCTGGTGCTATATTTACAACATAAAGCTACATAACAGGGAACACAGAGCTGAGGACTAGTAAGTGTCCTCGCCACATAAAGTGCATAGTGTGCAACCGGGTGCAAACAGTGCAAGACAGACAGTGCAAAACAATACAAGACACAAAATAGCACCGCCACCCCTTTCCTCTGCCTTTTCAGGAAATAGAGACACTGCTGGGCTTTCTTAGTGATGGAGCTGGTGTTGAGTGACCGAGTGAAGTTCTCTGCCAGATGAACACCAAGGAATTTGGTGCTCTGACAATCTCCACGGAGGATCCATCGATGATCAGTGGAGAATGGTCACTCTGTGCTCTCCTGAAGTCAACAACCACCTCTTTCTTTGTCTACGGTCGGAGACAGGTTGTTCGCTCCACACCAGGCTGTTAACCGTTGCACCTCCTCTCTATATGCTGACTTATCATTCTTGCTAATAAGACCACCACGGTCGTGTCATCGGCGAACTTAATGATGTGATTCGAGCTGTGCATTGCAACACAGTGGTAAGTCAGCAGAGTGAACAGCAGTGGACTGAGCACACAGCCTTGAGGTGCCCCAATGCTCAGTGTGGTGGTGCTGGAGATGCTGTTTCCGATCCGGCCTGACTGAGGTCTCCCAGTCATGAAGTCCAGGATCCAGTTACAAAGGGAGGTGTTCAGGCCCAGTAGGCTCAACTTTTCAATCAAGTGCTGAGGGATGATTGTGTTGAATGCTGAGCTAAAGTCTATAAACAGCATTTAAACATACGAGTCCTTGTTGTCCAGGTGGGTGAGGGCCAGATAAAGGGTCGTGGAGATGGCATTGTCCGTGGAGCGGTTTGGACTATACGCAAACTACATGGGTCCAGTGAGGGTGCAAACTGGGTCTTGATGTGCTTCATGACGAACCTCACACCTCTCACCTCTCTGATAGCATGGGACAGTTTGGCCCTAACTGTCTTTAAGGCCGTTTTGTCCCCTGCTCTGAAGGCAGAGTCTCTGGATTTTAGCAGCGCACACACCTTAGCGGTCATCCACGGCTTCTGGTTGGAGCATGTGGTGATATTCTTGGAGATGGTCACGTCATCAATGCACTTGCCGATGTAGCTGGTCACTGCTGATGTGTACTCTTCCAAGTTGATGAAATCGCCATTGGTTGCAGCTTCCCTAAACATGTCCCAGTCAGTGCATTCAAAGCAGTCCTGGAGAGCAGACAGGGATCCTGCAGGCCAGGTTCTCACCTGCTTTCGTGTGTCATGTCATCTGCTGGTAGTGGTCCACTGTGTTTTTTCAAGTCCAACGTCAGCACAGCCGTCTACCAGGACGTTTTAGAGCACATTATGCTTCCCTCTGCTGACCAGCTTTATGGAGATGCTGATTTCATTTTCCAGTAGGATTTGACACCTGCCCACACTGCCAAAAGCACCAAAAGTTGGTTAATTGACCATGGTGTTGGTGTGCTTGACTGGCCAACAAACTCACCAGACCTGAACCCCATAGAGAATCTATGGGGTATTGTCAAGAGGAAAATGAAAAACAAGAGACCAAAAAATGCAAATGAGCTGAAGACCACTGTCGAAGAAACCTGGGCTTCCATACCACCTCAGCAGTGCCACATACTGATCGCATCCATGCCATGCCGAATTGAGGCAGTAATTAAAGCAAAAGGAGCTCCTACTAAGTATTGAGTACTTCTTCTTTTGGCTTCTCCCATTAGGGGGCACCACAGCGGATCATCCGTCTCCATACCCCCATGTCCTCTTCATCTGCCTCTTTTAAACCAACTACATCAAATGTCTTCACTCACCACATCTGTAAACCTCCTCCTTAGCCTTCCTCTTTTCCTCCTTTTTAGTGGCCTTATCCTCAGCATGGGATGACCTTCTCCTACCAATATACTCCATGTCAATCCTCTGCACATGTCCAAACCAGCTCAGTCGGGCCTCTCTCACTTTGTTTCCAAAACGTCCTACATGCACTGTCCCTCTAAAAACTTGTTTCTAATTCTGTCCATCCTCGTTACTCCCAATGAAAATCTCAACAACTTCAGCTCTGCTAACTCCAGCTCCACTTCCTGTCTTTTAGTCAATGCCACTGTCTCTAAACCATACAACATATAGGGTCTCACCCCAGTCCTATAAACTTATCCTTTCACTCTTGCAGATACCCTTATATCACAAATCACTCGTGCTATGACTCTTCTTCACCCACACGCACTGTTTTCTTCACTTCTCTAACACACTCTCCATTACTTTGCACTGTTGACCCAAAGTACCAAAATTCCTCCACTTTCACTGCCTCTTCTCCCTGCAACAGCACCACTCCACTGCCCTTGCTCTTATTCACACACATGTACTCTGTCACACACATATACATCTCGCTTATTCTTAAAGATCAGTACCAGCACACTCCTTTTTCTTTCCTCAGGCATCCTCTCACCTTCCAAAATCTTGTTAAACAATCTTGTTAAAGACTCTACTGCAATCTCTTCTAAACATCTCCATGCTGTATGTCATCTGGTCCAACCGACTTTCCAATCTTCAACCTCTTAATCACTGCTCTCACTTCTTCCTTACTAATCCTATTCACTTGCTGCTTCACCATCACCACCTCATCCAACCTTCTCTCGCTCATTTTCCTTGTTCATCAGCTGCTCAAAATACTCCCTTCATCTTCTCCACACACTCTCCTCACTAGTTAACACATTTTCATCTCCATCCTTTATTGCTCTAACTTGCAGCAAATCCTTCCCAGCTCAGTCCCTTTGCCTGGCCAATCGGTATACATCCTTTTCTCCTTCCTTATTGTCCAACTTCGCATACAGCTCCTCATATGCCTTTTCCTCTGCTTTCGCCACATCCCTCTTTACCTGCTGCCACATCTCCTTGTACTCCTGCCTACTTTTCTCATCACTCTGTCAATCCCAATTTTGTTTTGCAAACCTCTTTCTCCTTATGCTCTCCTGCACTTCCTCATTCCACCACCATGTCTCTTTGTCTTGCTTTCTATTTCCAGATGTCACACCAAGTTCATTTCTAGCTGTCTCCCTTATCACTTCTGCAGTAGTTGCCCAATCATCCAGCACCTCTTTAGCAACACCGAGCCCCTGTCTGATCTCTTCCCTGAATCTCACACTACAGTCTTTCCACCAGTTTCAACCATGTTATCCTTCTTTCAGTCCTCACTCTCCTCCTCCTCTTCTTCACCTCCAAATCCATCCTACAGACCACCATCCGATGTTGTCTAGCTACCTGCCAACACCTTACAGTCTCCAATCTCCTTCAGGATGCATCTCCTACATAGAACATAGTCCAACTTTGTGCACCTTTCTCCACTCTTATACGTCACCCTATGATCCTCCTTCTTATTAAAATACGTGTTTACCACTGCCATTTCCATCCTTTTAGCAAAATCTACCACAATCTGCCCTTCCACATTCCTCTCCTTAAGGCCATACCTACCCATCACCTCTGTTCAGCACTGATGACATTTATCATCACCCCTTAAAATTCCAGCTTGACATTCATAACCCTTTCAGAACCTCTCTTCACTTCCACTACACTCATACTAAAATGTTGCTTCAGAATCACCTCTACACCATTTCTTTTTCCATTCACACTATTAAAGAACAGTTTAAACCCACCTTCAATGTTTCTGGCCTTACTCCCTTTCCACTTGGTCTCCTAAACACATCACATATCTACTATTCTCCTCTCCATCATATCAGCTACCTCTCTCCCTTTACCAGTCATTGTACCAACCACTAAGAGTGCACTGGCTTGTGCAACTCTAAAGGCTGGATTCCCTACCAAGTATTGAGTACATATACAGTAAATCAGTGGCGGGCGTTTAGGGCCAGTAAAGCTTTCTCTGCTGGCATAAACACTATCAGAAGCACTGACCTAAATTTACAAGCTAAATTCTTGGTAGAATCTTATCTGGGTCTGCTCAACTCAGATAAGACGGAAGTACTTTTACTAGGACCACATGCAGCTAGAAGTAAACTTTCTGATTATTTAGCATCTCTTGATGGTGTTTCTGTCTCAGTGTGTACAGCAGCCAAAGACCTTGGTGTGACTATTGACCCTATTCGTTCTGTTGAGGCTCATGTGAATAACATTACCAGGATCGCCTTCTTTCAGCTTAGAAATATTGCTAATATTAGAAATATGATGTCGTTACAGGATGCAGAAAAACTAGTTTATGCTTTTGTTACATCTAGATTAGACTACTGTAATGCTTTACTGTCTGAGTTTGAGTTAGTGCACATATAAGCTTCAGTTTGTCCAGAATACAGCAGCAAGAGTCCTTTCTAGATCTAGAAAATATGACCACATCACCCCTGTTTTAATCAGCCTACACTGGCTTAAATCTCGCATTGATTATAAAATCACCTGGGACTTAACTCCCCTCTCTGTAACTGGGTGTTGGATTTTTTTAGAGAGACCACAAAATGTATGGGGCGGGGGAAAAACATCTATGACCATCACACTAAGCAAAGGGGCACCACAGGGGTGCATGCTCAGCCCGCTGCTTTTCACCCTGTTGACCCATGATTGTGTTCCCAGTTACACCACCAACCACATCAAGTTCTAACCACATCGTCAAGTTTGCAGATGACACAACTGTAGTGGGCCTCATCACCAACAACAATGAGGCCAACTACAGGAGCAAGGTGAGCTGACTGGTCCAGTGGTGTAACAACTCAACGTGGGGAAGACCAAAGAAATTGTCATCGACTTTAGAAGAGGACCTCCACAGCACCCCCCACTAACAAGCAACAGTGTCGCATTGGAGCGGGTGAGCATCACCAAGTTCCTGGGATTGCATATATCTGAGGACCTCATCTGGATGACAAACACCACATGCCTCTACTTCCTCTAAAAATTTATAAAGGAAACTTCTACCAGGGCACCATTGTGAGCATGCTCACCAGCTGCATTACTCTGTGGTACAGAGGCTGCACTGCCTCCTGTCAAAAGACTCCATGCATAGTGCATGCAGCCAGCAAGATCACCGGTGACTCACCTACATCATCTGAAGCAGTTCAGAATCAATATTTGTCTAATAACATGACAAAAACATAAAACATTTAAATAAAATACAAACTCCTCACCAGAGATGCATAGTGATAAATTGCACCGTTTCTCAGAGGCTATAATCCAGTGGTACGGCTCGTATTCATTGTTCTGGAAGTGGTCAACAAACCCTTTCCCGGGTTGTGACAAGCTAGCTAGCTAGCTCAGATGTATTCATGTGTGCAGAGTGCTACATACTTGTTTGCCAGTCGAACTTGGCTGTTTCCCTCTGACCAACCAATCAGAGGATGGAAAAATGCTGACCCTATTCTGGGCCAGTTAGCTGGCCCTGTGAGGTGAATATGAAATACGATCGGTTAAAGAAACAGACCCGTTAGTAATATTCTGGATATTCAAAGAGCCAGCAGAATATACTTTGCAGGCCCCTGGGCAGATTAGATTGACATAGCAGCACATAGAGGCTGAAATCTGATTGGACAAAAAATATTTGTCCAAAAAACATCCACATACACGTACTGGAAGCAGTGCAGCCAAGAGAAGTGCTACAAAATGAAGAGAATAGACTGTTGGGAATAAATTAATACAATTTCATGGAACAAATATTAGAATTTAGGATGTAAATGTAGGTCAGTGCTTCTGATAATGTTTAGGCCAGCAGAGAAGGCTATGCTGGCCCTGACCGCCTGCCACTGGCTTTATTAATACATGTTAGTGTGGTACTTTCTCCTATTGTATGAGGAGAAAAACTTGGCATAATCCAATGGCGTTTGTAATGTATTGTGAATAGTGCATTTTTGTTTCATATTCTTCTTTAAAGAGCAAGTTATATTTAGATTAACCTTTAATGTTAATTAATAAATTAATGAACAAACATGTACTAACATTTAATTAAGGTAGCCGGTGTTCACACATGAATTTATGTGACTCATGGTGTAGTTAAGGTTAGTTCTTGATTAGTATATTCCTTAACTCATCATTAGTTTATAATATAATAACATTTAATTTACATATAAGTACATGTTTATTTATGTCGAATTGATGCCAAAGAGTTTAATTTTGGTCCCATGTGACCACATCACATTCTCCTAAGCCTTCTTTGAATCATTCGGTAGGTCATTGGCAAGCTTCAGACATGTTCATGTGCATTCTTGAGCAGAAGAAACTTTGTGTTATCAATGGTTTTCTTGGTGATTGTGGTCCCAGCTCCCTTGAGATTATTAATAAGCATCTCCCTTGTAATTCTGGGCTGATCCCTTACCTTTCTCAGAATAATCCTTACCCCATGAGATGAGATTTTGCAATATCGCTCCAACAGTGGTCTCTTTCTCACCAAGCTTCTTGCTGATGGACTTGTAGCCCATTCAAGCCTTTTGCAGGTCTACAATCTTGTCCCTGATGGTTTTTTTGACAGCTCTTTAATCTTGCCCATGTGTGAAGAGGTTTAAATGGAAGAGGTTCATTCTGTGATGGTGTCTTTTATCCACACAATGAGTTGATATTAGGGGTTCTTTCTTTAAAGGAACAGGACTAATTTGGGTGTGTGGTAGTCAGATTTTTTGCTGGTCTGTAGGGGATCTACATACCCATATGAGGATGGGTTCCATTTTGATTCTCTCTTTCTTACTTTTTCCAAGTCAGGCATCTTTATGCAGCGTAGATTAGAATCTAACAAGAGCCCGCACTGCCAGCCTTTCGGCAATATGTGATGTGATGGCTTAAATCTGATTGGACAGAAACTCCAACCTGAACTGGAAGAGAGAAGCTATCAAATGAAGAGAAGGGACTATTGGGAACAATGAAATACTTTTTCACGGACAAAAATATATTAAACAGTGTTGGGCAACGTTACTTTTAAAAGTTACTCCCCAAAAAAGTAACTAATTACGTTACTTAGTTACTTTTTATGAAAAGTAACGCGTTATATTACTTTTGCGTTACTTGTATCTCTTTCACGCCTTACAGGTGTAACAGGTGTAATATAGATAATTGCCATTAAGAAATAAGTTATATTAGGGCAAAAGACATGTGTGGGCTGCACACCGGTGATGTGGAGGGAGAACATACCTTTCGCTGTCATCTCGTAAAACATTGTGCAATTCCGTAAATATGACCTCGTCCTCGTCTACATCATTCTCTGCTTCATCATCAGCTTGAAACATTCTGAACGCTTTTACAAAGTTCATGCTATTATCAGTGACCGTGGCAGTTTATCTTCCCCCAAAGAGCAAATGAAAGTCGACAAAAGTTTCTATATTTCTGTCTCCATTTCCATATATGCAACATTGCATAATGTTGCATATATTCAACATTATATACACACACACACACACACACACACACACACACACACACACACACACACACATCTGTAGTGCTGTGCTTTGCATGCAGATGTGTTTTTTTTTTTTTTTAAGTGGTATTTTTTGCAGTTGACAAGAGCTTTTCACCAACACATAATCTACATTATTCCTTTCTTCTTTTCCTCGACTATTTCCAAATAATAAGAATACTTCTATCACAGTAATGTAATTCTCTGGTTTACCATCTCCGCTTCTGACCAGCTTCTGTTCCCGCGGCTCGCACGTATGAGTGCGCAATTCTACGTGACTACGTTCATTTTAATTCAGTATTTATTTTTTTATGCAAAATAATTTAACTGAAAAGTAACTTGCATTACTTTTTTAAAAAAATAACTCAGATATTAATGTGTAAATTTATAAAGTAACGCGCTACTTTACTCGTTACTCCAGAAAAGTAATATTATTACGTAACGCACGTTACTTGTAACGCGTTACCCCCAACACTGATATTAAAACATAAGTCAGTAATTCTGAAAGTATTTGCTCATTTCCAAATGTTTGTGGACAACATTTATTCCCAATTTATGAATTTAATAATTCTATCTATTCTTATAGGAAGATGTTGCACTAGATTTATGAACATGCTTGCGAAGATTTGTGCTCATCCAGACACAAGGGTGTTAGTAAAGTCAGGTACTGATGTAGGTGAGGTGAGGAGGTCTGATGTGCAGTCAGTGTTCCAGTTCATCTCAGAGTGTTTAAGGTCAGAACACTATTGCAGGAGATCTTTAACTTTAAACCATTCAAAACATATTTTTATGGAGTTTGCTATGTGCACATGGCAATAGTCATGCTGGAACAGGTTTGGGTCATCTAGTTCAAGTGAAGGGGAAATTTTATGCTACCCTATCCAATTGTGTGCTTTGCTATAACAGATTGGGAAATTACCACATGTAGCTGGGAAAGTAAGTTTTCCCCAATATTTTCATCCATAAAGTGTAAGTGCTGTATAGCAGGGGTTTTCAACCGGTGGTCCGCGGCCCCCTGGTGGTCCGCGGCGGCATTGCATGTGGTCCGTGACAGCCTACATATTTTCACTATTAAAATCCCTTTTTTTTCCATAATTTATTTTTCCGAACATTTTTCAGAATATTTGCACATTAGTGGGAAAACTGAATTTAATGAAAATATCTAAAATATTCAAACTGACACAGGATAGGCTAGCTTTGCACCTATCAGTGGTAACTAACGAGTGGAGAGTGGTAACATGGCTATGTTCCCTTTAGTTGAGGAATATTCTGACAGCATTGACATTAAAGACATTGTGTGTGAGCATTTGAGGAAGCTTGTGGTTCAATTCCAAAAGTACTTTAATGATTCTGATGAGTGACAGCAAATGGATCCTGCTCCCATTCAGTGATGATGCAGCAGCAGGGTCAAGCTTAACTACTGTAGAAGAGGATCAGCTCATAGAGATGTCCACAGACTCTGTCAGGAGGCATATGTATGATACACAACCCCTTATGAAGTTCTGGATAAGTTGCCAGACAGAATTTCCAGAGCTTACAGTAAAAGCATTGAGGTGTCTTTTACCCTTTCCAACTACATACCTTTGTAAAAGCAGTTTTTCCACACTGGCATATCTAAAGAACAAGTACAGGGCAAGGCTAGAACCAGAGAATGATATAATGCTGTCACTATGTACCACTATATCACCACGAATAGACAGATTGTGTGGAAGTCACCGCGCCCAGAAATCCCACTAACAGGTAAGGCGTATCCCCTCCCTTCCCAGAACCAGTTGAAAACCCCTGCTGTATAGACATGCGAAATTGCTCTAATTCCCAAATGTACTGCTTTTATTAAACCCATCTGTCCTGTAGGTGGCGATAATATGATTTGTCAGTGTGCTAAAGGCAGAAGAAGACGCATGTTATGAGGAAGAAGACGTAGACGGCGATATCAGATCCAACATGGCGGCGCTCTTGGCAACTTCCCGTGTCCTCGGAAAAAAGGTTTTATTATCAAACTCGGTAAGTGATGGAATAATGTCAGTGTGATGGCTTGTATAATGGCGTGGAAGTCTTTATTACACGCGGATGCTTAATTAATCTTCAGTCCAGTAATCAGTGAGTTTGTCCTTTTCTGTCTCAGGGTCAGTGCTTGTGCAGTGTTAGATAACTACAGAACTGTGTAGGTCAATCCAGACGAGCAGAGTCTTTATGATCAATTACTGTATATATTTTGTAAGAAAGTTTCTTGACTGTGTTTCATTTCTTCATTCAGATGCTTGTGTGTGTGTGTGTGTGTGTGAGAAAGAGAGAGTGAGAGAGAGAGAGAGAGAGAGAGAGAGAGAGAGTGAGTGATGTACAGTATATGCTTTTTCCATATTCAGATTACAGATCTCTTATTATATAGATACGACCGATAATTTTTCCATTAGTCTGTTTCTGTCTTTTTTTTTTGTCGTGTCAGTGCAGTGTATAAACTCGTACAGAAGCAGGCCAAGAGCTGCACACCAAAATTCCTTTCAGAAATAAAGGAGGATGTGATCACTGTGTGTGTGTGTGTGTGTGTGTGTGTGTGTGTGTGTGAGTGTGAAGCAAGACAGGCTTGCTGATCTCTTCGGATCATTTTCCACATTATTTATTTTCAATATATACACTTGGATCCGGGTTCTGTTTTGTAATTGAAACTGAATTCACTATAATTTAATTTACATTTTACGACAGTTTAAAATAAACAGTTAATGGTATTAACAGGCTGGTCATTTTCCCCCAGATACAAAGAGGTTTTTATTTCCTCATTTTGTCCATGCCTGAAAGATAAGGCACCATTGGTCAGTCTTAAGTAAGCATGTTGCATATTATTTTAAAAACTATAATAAAATCTTTACATTTGTAAATGTATGAATCTATGAAACCTTTTTTAGGTTTCATATTTACAGTAGAACATAGAAAACATATCAAAGATTTAAACTGAGGAAATCTCCTATTATAAGAAAAGATAAGGTGACGAATCAATTTGATGGCTGGAACACGTAACAAAAAGTTGGGACAGGGCCATGTTTCATACAGTGCTGCATCCCCCCTTCTTTTAATAACAGTACTTATACATCTGAAAACCGAGGAGACCATTTGCTGAAATTTTAGTTGAATTTATGTCCGATACAGAATTTTAGTTGCTCAACAGTCCTTTTTTGTATTTTTCCTTTCATTACTCATTTTTAAATGTTTTAAATGGTAACGTTGTGGCTTGCAGGCAGGCTATTTCAGCACCCAGACACTTCTGCTAGAAAGCCATGCTGTTGTAATAGATGCAGTATTCAGTTAGGATTGTCTTGCTGAAATATGCAAGGCCTTCCCTGAAAAGAAATGTCATTCAGATAGAAGCTATTGTTGCTTAACCCTAAGCCTTTCAGTATTAATGGTGCCTTTCCAGATGTGAAAGGTGTCCATTTCGGTCATTAATGCACCCCCGTATGATCAGAAACGCAGACTTTTAAACTGGTAAAAATTAATTTCAATTCACACAACAATTTTACATTTTCCTTCAGTCAATTTTAAACTGGCTTTGGCCAGGCGGTGGCATTGGATCTTGTTCACATATTGCTTCTTCTTTGACGATAGAGCTTTAACCTGCATTTGTGGGTGATACGGCAAACAGCGTTTACAGACACTGATATCTTGAGACAAACTTTGCCCCTCTCTCTCTCTCTCTCTCTCTCTCTCTTTCTATATATATATGTATATATATATATATATATATATATATATATATATATATATATATATATATATATATACAGTGCCCTCCACAATTATTGGCACCCTGTTTAAGATGTGGTCGTGGACTTCTAAAAATTCTCCTTTTTTAAAACAACATAGAACCCAAATGCAAAAAGAGAAAATCCAACCTTTCATTTAAGTACATAACTTTGGTGGTAAAAAATCATACATTTAGAAAAAAAAACTTGAAATCATGTGTCCCACAATTATTGGCACCCCTAACAATTCCTCTGAAAAATTTAATTGTTTTTTTTTTTATATATATTTTCTGTAGTTGCTAAGGTTGGTCAGGGTATCTAGGGACTTTTAATTAGTAATTCATGATTTCCTGTTTCCTGGGGTATAAATATGACGTGACACAGAGGCCTAATTCTCTTACCCATTTGTCAACATGGCAAAGACAAGAGAACACACCATTCAAGTAAGGCAGATGTGTGTCGACCTTCATAAGTCAGGCAATGGCTACAAGAAAATAGCCACTCGCCTTAACTTGCCGGTATCTACAGTCAGAGGAATCATTAAGAAGTTTAAAACAACTGGAACAGTGACAAACAAGGCTGGAAGAGGTCCCAAGTTTATCTTGCCACAACGCACAGTGAGGAGGATGGTAAGAGAAGTAAAAAAATTTCCCAAGCTCACCGTCACAGAATTGCATCAAAGAGTGGCATCTTGGGGTCACAGAGTCTCCAAAACAACCATCAGACGCCTCTACATGCCAACAAGCTGTTTGGGAGGCATGCAAGGAAAAGCCTTTTCTCACTAACACTCACAAACGTAAACGCCTGGAGTTTGCTAAGCGGTACTGGGACTTCAACTGGGATCGTGTGCTTTGGTCAGATGAGACTAAGATTGAGCTTTTTGGCAACAAACACTCTAAGTGGGTCTGGCGTAAAACAAAAGATGAGTATGCCGAAAAGCACCTCATGCCCACCGTGAAGTATGGTGGAGGATCTGTGATGCTGTGGGCCTGTTTCTCTTCCAAAGGCCCTGGGAACCTTGTTAGGGTGCATGGCATTATGAACGCTTTGAAGTACCAGGATATTTTAAATAAAAACCTGATGGCCTCTGCCAGAAAGCTGAAGATGGGTCGTCATTGGGTCTTTCAGCAGGATAATGATCCAAAACATGTGGCAAAATCTACACAAAAGTGGTTCAGCAGTCACAAACTCAAGGTCCTCCCATGGCCATCTCAGTCCCCAGACCTCAACCCAATCGAAAACCTGTGGGGCGAGCTAAAGAGAAGAGTGCATAAGAGAGGACCCAGGACACTGGATGATCTAGAAAGATTGTGCAAAGAAGAATGGTCAAAAATCCCTCTCTCTCTCATTTTTTCTAAATGTGATTTTTTTTTTTTTTTTTTTTTTACCACCAAAGTAATGTACTTAAATAAAAGGTTGGATTTTTCTCTTTTTTTGCATTTGGGTTCTATGTTGTTTTAAAAAAGGAGAATTTTTTGAAGTCCACGACCACATCTTAAACAGGGGTGCCAATAATTGTGGAGGGCACTGTGTGTGTGTATGTGTATGTGTGTGTGTGTGTGTGTGTGTGTGTGTGTATATATATATATATATATATATATATATATATATATATATATGAGAGAGAGAGAGAGATAGAGAGATAGATAGATAGTGATTATCAATGTGTATTATAGTGTATATAATTTTTTTTTTTCTGCTCAACCACCTTTTTCTCACGTTTTGTGTTAAAGTCTTTTCAAAATTATTATTTTATAATAATTATAAAATTATTACTCAAATGCTTTTCTGATCTTTTCACCCAGTTGCCCGCCGGTTGCCCAGCTAGCCTCCGGAAGCTTCATTTCTCCATTTATGGCAAAAGAGGTGGAGCGAAGCTCTCAGACGCTGTAAGTTCTTTGCTGATCTGTTTTCAACTTTGAGGATGACCCAGTTATGAGCTTATTATTACACTGTAACTGATTTATTAAAAACTACATGCCAAGTACAGATATATATATATTTTTTAATTCATTAATGGATCAATAAAAATTAGTAACTAACTAGCTCTTAACTAGTCATATTACAATGAATTGTCAGATCACTACCAATCTTTCTGGGCTCATTTGTCAGTTGATGAGTTTTTTTAATATTATTATTATTGTGTTTTTTCTGTGTAAAGTAGACACCGAAAGATGAGGGGATGGTGTTCTTTGTACAACCTGATTTTGTTGATCAGTGTTGATAGTATTGATATTTTTTGAAGCTAAGTGATTGAAAAATCCTTACAACTTGCTGCTAAACACTGCATAAGGTTTCACAATTTGTGAATATTAATCACAGATTATTCATCTTCAACCCAATAATGTCTGGTCATTTGCAACATATGTCCTGGGTTGTAAAATAAGTAAAGTACCCCAGAGTACAGAATTTTTGCAAAAAAATAACGTGTTCCAACAAGGCTAGTTTGTTCTTTGTCTGTGTTAAAGCTATGTCCAAGTAAATTTGCTAATGCTTATCTTTTCTCTACATCCCTCCATACTGAGATGGTGTTTTATTTAATTGTGCAGCAAAAACTAAGCTGTATTCCAAAATGCTGTCTCGAGTGGACAGGTTTGAGAACGTCTTTATGTTTTGCTTTTGTAGTGTGGACTGAACAGAGATATTTAAAAACAGTGACATGTTTTTAGTCACATTTGTCACACTCAGTGACTTCATGTTCTCAGGCTTAGCAACAGGCAACAACAATTCTAACTGTGTGTCCGTTTAAAAAGCTAGCTGCTTTTCCTTGACATCGCTACGTTGAATCAAAAAAGTGAAACGTTTTGAAACAAAAGCTTAAGATCGATCCGCATTAATGTGAACCTGTATTCTAAGTCACATCTGAAAGTAGAATTGATTGTTGTGTACATGTGTTTATTCCCAGATATCTACACATTATCCGGTGGTAGATCATGAGTTTGATGCTGTTGTGGTGGGAGCAGGTGGCGCTGGACTTCGGGCTGCTTTTGGGTTGTCTGAAGCCGGTTTCAATACAGCATGCATTACCAAACTGTTCCCTACGCGCTCTCACACAGTGGCTGCACAGGTACAAAGAAACCTATTTACACCTGCAGTTTTCGGTTTAATATCAGCAACTTGCGTTCTTTGGAAATCTCAGAAATTTTTTTACCCAGTGAACGAATATATGTGGAATCTACAATGTCCTTCCAAAAGTTTAAGAGTAGCAATATCAGTTTTCTGGTTTTTTTTTTACACTGAAGACATTCACGTTTGAGAAGAAAAGATGGGCGAGATGATCGATCAGACTTTCACCTTGCCCAGGTGAAGCCCTGAGTTTCACTTCTGAAGCTTTTGTTCTCAAAATGGACAAACCACCTTGTCAAATTTAGCAATTGCACAAGCGTTGGTATAGCCAGTACAAGAATTTGGAACGTCCTAAAAAGAAAGAAATTGTTTGTGTCATAACAACCAGACAACTAAAAGGTCAGCCAAGAAAAACAACAGCAGCCGATGACAAATATATTGTGAAGAAAAACCCCAAAACAAGTCAGCACTAAGTATCAGAAGGCCAGCTTGCAATTCACAATGAAATACAGAGATGAGCTAGGTTGTAAGAAGGCTGAACATTTGACTTTGCTTGCAAGGCTGATTCTGGAACAGAATCATTATTCAGATTTTCTATGTATTTAATGTTTTGGCACTTTTTTCTTTAGGGCGGGATCAACGCAGCACTTGGTAACATGGAGGAAGATGATTGGCGCTGGCACTTTTACGACACAGTAAAAGGATCCGATTGGTTGGGGGACCAGGATGCCATTCACTACATGACTGAACAGGCTCCTGCTGCTGTAGTGGAGGTGAGGAAGAAAAGCACATGTATTCAAAAAATCATATTTATTTTTTAAATCATCCTGCCTTGTTACCTTTCTCACTTCTGGGAAAATTGGAAAAAAGTTTTTGGAAAATATGTCCCTTGTTTGTCTTGAGGGGTTTATCTGCCAGTTCCTGCTCCTAAATCCTCAGCATGTTATTCATTCATCTTTCTCTCAATCTCTTTCTCTCTCTCTCCCTCGCTCTCTCTCTCTCTCTCGCTCTCTTTCTCTCTCACTCACTCTCTATCTATCTCTAGTTGGAAAACTTTGGTATGCCATTTAGCCGTACAGAGGATGGAAAAGTCTACCAGCGTGCGTTTGGAGGTCAGAGTTTGAAGTTTGGTAAAGGCGGCCAAGCCCACAGGTGCTGCTGCGTGGCTGACAGGACGGGTCACTCTCTTCTACACACGCTCTATGGACGGGTGGGTCACAGTACCTACTCAAATCACTACTACTTTCAGGAAGTTACGTTTTTATTAACTCTGTATTCTCCCTCTGCCAGTCTCTGAGGTATGACACAAGCTATTTTGTGGAGTATTTTGCCCTGGACCTACTGATGGACGAAGGGAAATGCGTAGGAGTCATCGCCTTGTGCATGGAAGACGGTTCTATTCACCGCTTCAGGGCCAAAAACACAGTAATTGCCACAGGGTAAGAAAAAATACACTTTTTGACTTTAGACAATTTTTTGGAGAGCCTGAATCTCAAGGAACATGCTACATTTGAGCTGTGGTGCGTTTTAGATACTCAATCCCTAATCCTCTTTAAGAAAAAAAAAAAAAAAAAAAGTCTGAAGTGTTTTATAACTGAACGTAGTGCAGTCCACATCAGGTGGATGTGAACTATGCCATTTCTGCTTAGGGAAAGTGTTATTGTTAACATTTTTTTGTTATTGTCATTAAGTTTCGCAATTATTTCACCTTTATTTAATTTGCAATTCAGGACAGACAGCAATCAGTTTTTCTCTCCAACCCCCAACATGCCCATGTCTGGATTTTCCCATTGCATCATCATCTCACATATTCAGTCATCCAAACTACCAGCAGTGTTGCAGACATGTGTAGCGGTTAAATGTTTGTCCAAGTTATGTGCAATTATCATATAAATGTTTTTTTAAGTCAATCTAAAAATGGTGATGGTCAAACATCTTTGCAGAGGCATCTCTTGATACAGCACTTTAAAGTTTTCAAACCTGCATGTTGTTATATACACTAAAAGCACACTTCTCTACAGTGGGTACGGACGCACTTATTTCAGCTGCACATCAGCTCACACCAGTACAGGAGATGGTACTGCCATGGTGACGCGTGCCGGCCTGCCATGCCAGGACCTGGAGTTCGTTCAGTTTCACCCCACAGGTCAGTATCATATATTTTTCATTAAATTACCAATAAAGAGAGACTTAATTTTACAAAAAATCTTCAATGGTGTAACATCTTTTTAAATCAAAATGTTAACATTGTAAAATACATATTTGTTAATGAAATGGTTTAAAATTGTATAGGCTTAGTCCTTGTCTAATCTAATTTAATAGCTCAACCACATGCATTACTATATGGCTGAAATGCAGAAACATAAACGGAGAGTAATTACATTTTCTTGTAATTGAGATTAATCTCTGATTAATATTTATGGCGATGCCACATACAAAATCTCTTCATTTTCATTTGTTTTGAACACATCTGATATGTATTTGTTTCAGTTTTTCCATAAATAATCACACATGCATAAATATATGTATACGGTGTAGATATTTCTTTTATTGTGCCATGTAAAATGTCTGTCAGGCATCTACGGAGCTGGCTGTCTGATCACAGAGGGATGTCGAGGTGAAGGTGGAATCCTGATTAACAGCGAGGGTGAGAGGTTTATGGAACGCTATGCTCCCAACGCTAAAGATCTGGCCTCCAGGGATGTGGTTTCACGCTCCATGACTATCGAAATCCGTGAAGGAAGGTGTGGGTTTTCCCAAACACACACATACACACAGATTTTGGCAGGGGTAATAAAGCAAAAGGGATAAAGATGGATAAGGTCGGGGAGTCATTATCTTCTGACACTTGAGGACGGTTTTATGATGTACTGCATACGTTTAGATAAAAAAACTCCACAAAACAGCAGTAAAATAGAAAACTGAAAGTTAAACTGTAAAATATTATTTAGAAATATTGTTTAAAAATAAATATCACCCAGCTATGAATGTGCAGGTGTTTTTTGTAAACTGGATGGAGTGGATTTAGTAATAAATTGACACTGTGCCCTCCATGATTAAGAGGTGTTGGCCCAGAGAAAGACCACGTGTACCTCCAGCTCCACCATCTCCCACCTCTGCAGCTGGCTTCCCGTCTGCCAGGAATCTCTGAAACTGCCATGATATTCGCCGGAGTGGACGTCACCAAAGAACCAATTCCTGTCCTACCCACGGTTCACTACAACATGGGAGGCATCCCCACCAACTACAAGGGACAGGTGCCTGTATTTCTTGTTATATTGAGGTTGTGTATTCTTTTCGAGTCCTAACTTAACCGATGTTTTATTCGAAATCATTCTATGTACTTTTATTTATTGTACTTTTATCCAATTTATCGATTGAAATCATAATTTATCTTTTGACTGAACATAAATCAACAAATGAATGATTAGTTAATAAGAAAAAGTTTTCCTGTATTCAAAACACGGCTTGTAAATTACCGTATTTTCCAGACTATAAGCCGCTACCTTTTCCTCACGCTTTGAAACCCGTGGCTTAAACAACGAAGCGGCTAATTTATGGATTTTTCCGGGGGTTTTCCCGGTTTAACAAGCTTCAAGCCAAAAAACTGAACCCTATAACATTAGACCAATGAAATTGCCGAACGAGTTCAGGTGAACCAATGAAACTCTTTATATTAATTTGGATGCACTCCCACTGAATCGGGCCGCACCACATCATAAATACAGATGAGGTTCCTCTGACGTTTGAACTGCCGCTCACTCGGACTGTCTACAGAAAATGCGAATCATTCGTCACGCTGAAAACAACCGGGCATGAAAACCGCACTTCACCTGTGTTCTGAGCTGCACGGCATTGGGAGAAAAGCTTCACCGATGGTGATTTTTAAACGCACGATGATGCCAAAAGAAAAACTCCCGAGAGAAATTGTTGTGAAAGGAAGGAGGAAGACAACAATGACTTTCTTGGTAGGCTACTGTTTGGATAAAAGTCGTGTAACAGACACTGTCTTTCATTCAAGCCTGGGTAAAGGTCATTAGTTTCAGTGTAGACACCTGCGGCTTATAGACAGGTGCGGCGTATTTATGTTCAAAATAAAAATCTTTGTACAATTCAGTGGGTGCGTCTTATATTTGGGTGCGCTTAATAGTCTGGAAATTACGGTAAATTAACTACATTTATGGCATTTAGCAGACCCCCTGGTCCAGAGAGACGTACAAAAGTGCTTTAAGTCTCTATCAATGAATAAATCAACCCCGGTTCACTAGATTACAAACTTAAGATACCATCAGCCTACATATTAGGATTTATTTTCAAAGACAAAGCAAACCGGGAAAAGTGCTAGTTTAGGTGTTTCAGGATTAGGTAGGGTTTCACCTGTTGCTTAAAGATAGCCAGTGACTATGCTGATTGGACATCTAGGGGACGTTCATTCCACCACCTCTGTGCCAGAACAGAGGTCTTGAAGTAAACTTACCTCTTTACAAAGATAAGTTATACAGTTGGATTGTACAAGTTTAGTATCTACATGTTTGTTCCTTTTAAATGTATTCCTAGTGAGCGAACCAGTGGCGAAGGTATGAGGAAGAAACGTTGAGAGGAACCAAACTCAAAATGGAACTCATCCTCATCTGGTGGCACCTAGAACTGTTCATGCAAACTGCAGTCCTAAGCCATCCTCAAAGTTTTTAAGATTTAGGCTGTTAATAACATTGTGTCAAGTTTCAAGCCTGCTCTCGTTTCACATTGAAAACAATTCTACAATTAGTTGATTCACTGAATCCAGGCACTGAACTGTAAGAATCGGGTTTCTCTTGGTTTCCTGCTTGTGTTATGTTGTTCATAATGGATAAATTTTTTTTATTTTATTTTAATATACAGATTTTTGTAAAGTTGCTTTGTCACAATTTACAATGTTAAAAGTTGATTCCACGCATAGATGATACTTATGATTTGTTAATTTAGCAAGCAGCATGGCAAGACAGCCAGCAAATATCTCGTTTGCCTTTATTTTTGAACATATCAGTACAAACCAATCAATATAATTGTACAAAATATTGTAATGCTAAGACAGAGTAATATGTAAATATTTTGTTTTCTGCATAGGTCATCACTCATAAGGATGGTGAGGATAAAGTAGTGCCTGGGTTGTATGCCTGCGGTGAATCTGGCTGTGCCTCTGTACACGGTGCCAACCGCCTGGGTGCCAACTCGCTGCTGGATCTCGTGGTGTTTGGCCGTGCTTGTGCTCTTACCATTGCTGAAAACAACACACCAGGTTAAGCAGTAACATTTTACACGTTTACTATCATGTCATGTTACGCCAATACAGTAGCATGAAAGGTTTATACTGGTTTACACCCAGGTTGACTGGGGAAAAATAGGTTGCTATCAGTGGAACCATTCAGGAAATGTATTCTTATTTTGCTAAAACAGGAGAGAAGCTTGAACCCCTGAAGCCTAATGCAGGAGAGGAATCCGTTGCTAACCTGGATAAAATCCGCTTCGCTGATGGCTCTACAAGAACTTCTGAGATCAGGCTCAACATGCAGAAGGTACAAAAGTATTTGACTTTAAATGTACTCGAGTGTTAATACATGGGTGTTATGTGTTTTATGTTTAAAGCCACAATTCTCAAGAAAAGTTTGAAATGAAGATATCAATTTGCCTGTGGTTTCATATTTGCACAAAAAATGGAATGTGTTCAATAACTTTTAACATAAACTTTAAGGTTATAGACTTTTTCTCAGTTTTTTTATTTTATTTACTGACCCCTGGGTCTGATACTATCATGATGAGATTTGTACTATCATGAGTTTTGTGGATTTTTAGCCACAAAAATAAACTCTCCATCTCCTCACCCTCACTTTTGTAAATGACTCTCTGAGCAAAGCTAAGTGATTTTCATGATAGGGTTTGAATTGAAGTTCTTTTTTTCTCTCGCTTTTTTCTTTTTTAAATGAAACACTCAATTTCCACGCTTAGTCTCCAAGATGGCACTCTAAAAACCTCCGTAAGATGCAGCACCCACACTAGCTTTTTATTATGGTGGCGAGCGAAAATATCATCATGCTCCCGGGTTAAAATGCCCCATTTGTTATGTTTTTTTAAATTTAATTTATTAAAAAAATTTTTTTTTAACTGTATAAAACGTGAATGACGCCACATCATTGTCATGTGGTGCCAGAAAAATAAAATCACTTTCAATGCACACCCTATCATCTTTTTCTATCGGAAACAGGTTACATTATATAATTATATTATAATGCCAGTATGTGTGTGAACCAAATTTAATTACATTCCTCAAAATTGGTAACAGATTTCTGATCTATCTGTATTTGTTCTCAGACCATGCAGTCTCATGCAGCAGTGTTTCGTAATGGGGACGTCTTGAAGGAAGGCTGCATTAAGATGGACGCCGTGTATCAGACATTAGACGACGTGAAGACGTTTGACAGAGGTTGGTGTTTTAAGGTCATTTGTATAGTAACATCTCACAACACTGTATATAATTAATCCATGTCACAGTCTGAAGTGGAGTGTATTACAATGGTGTAATGCACAGGCAGCTGTGGATTATCCTGCTTCTACCATGGGTACTTACCGGCATTGAGAAGTTAAAGCAGTCGTTGATGTCCGAATGAGTGATTTAAAATGAACTCGTTAGTTATTTTGTACACGTATTTTTAAATTTTTCTGATCTGAAATAATACACGGAGAAAAGCAGTGGCATAAGATTCATTGAGTTTTAATAATTACGGGCAAGACCCCTCACTGCTGCTGAAGATGTTTACGCATATACAGTCAACCCCCGATAATTCCCATTCGGAACCTAACTAACAGCAAGTTGCGGATTACCTTAAAATTCACGGGAATCTGCAGCGGGACCGAATGTTCAGGAACATTAGGAATAACATTTTAAACTCTGTATTTGTTTAAATACTGTACCTTTATGTATATAAAGTGACACAATGTCTAGATGAAATCACTAAGGTGCCATAGGGGCTCCGGGGTGCGTCAAAGTTGGTGGGTTTTTGTAATTTTTGTCTTAGTCAAGTTTATTTCTATAGCACTTTTCACAACAGACATTGTCTCAAAGCAGCTTTACAGAAATCAACAGTTAAGGTGAATGGTGTGCATTTATCCCTGATGAGCAGCCGTGGTGACTGTGGCAAGTAAAAACTCCCTTAGATGTTATGAGGAAGAAACCTTGAAAGAAAGCAGATTTAAAAGGGGAACCCATCCTCATTTGGGTGACATCAAGAGTTTGATCATAAATCTTTCAACAATGCAGAACACTGGAGAGTGAGAACTAACATGAGTACTGGAGTATAAGATTATAAATAATGTTCTTTCTACAGTCTGATACAGACTTTATGGTTATAAAAGTAGGAGCTACTGAGCTCAACATTTGTGATCATCACAGATCCAGCACCAGCTTCTCCATGCCAGAGCCTTTAAACACTCCAGGAGGTCCAATGTCAAAACTCCACACATGTAGTGGGATCCAATTGGCACTGGTACGTCCCTAGATGGTTCGGGATGTTTGCGAGTTCGGCATCTACTTCTTCAAAGGTCCAAAGGCTTAGAACGTAACCCCCGCGAGTTCCGGGGGACCACTAGACTGTCTAAGATCCATGAAGTTACTGAGCAAAGTTCAAATTAATAACCATTCAGATGGATTTGGACTGTAACTCATATAAACAGTCTTAGGCTTAAGATTGCAATTGACAAGAGCAGTTTTTTCCATCAAGTGTCTATCAGTAACTAGTTGATAAACTCAGCCGTGATGGACACTGGGTGCCATGCAGATGAGAATATGAGTTCCCAGAAGTCTGGTTGGTCTGAAGGATTCTTCCTCATACTATCTACGTTTTTCCTCACCACTCTCGCGATTGGCTTGCTCATTAGGGATAAACTTATATGGACTGAATTATTAATTCAGCTATTTTTGTAAACTATTTAATTCTGTAAAGCTGCTGTGGGACAATGTCCATTGTTAAAAGCATTATGCAAATAAAATACAATTAAATTGAATGAATGAATAGTTTTTTTAAAGAGTTGGTGAGTATGTGGGTGAATTATGCCATGTCTCTTCTAATAATGAAGCTGTTGGTGTTATCACCTTGTGCTGTATCACCTCAGTTCGTCAAGTTCATCCGGTACTGCAGCTAATTAAAAAAAAAAAAAAAAAAAAACCATACAAGCTTGCAACAAGAAATCATCTGTTTAGCTCAGTAAAGTTGTTAGGAAATGTTAACAATGGCTGTCACACTCCATCTGGAACTGGATGTTACATATTATAGATAGTATATAATAAAGCACATTTTAGATGTGTGTTTAGCAGTTTGAACTGATACCTTCCATCCAAGAAGTTTGAAAGGGTATAGAAGTTAATTTTGGTGTGTTTTTTATAATAGTTAATTTCTTAGCTTTACATTGATCCTGTTATCAATGGCTAGACGACTTAACACATTCTAATGTAAATCTTATGTTGCTCTGGTGTTTAAGGTATTGTTTGGAACACCGATCTCGTGGAGACTCTGGAGTTGCAGAACCTGTTGCTGAATGCTGTGCAGACGATCAACGCAGCTGAGGCTCGCAAAGAAAGCAGGGGGGCTCATGCCCGCGAAGATTTCAAAGCAAGTTCTACTCAATCAATTTCTGGAGCTTAATCTAGTTGATTCACATTATGGCCAGATTTAAGACCAAAACATATAACACAACAATGCTGTGTGTGTGTGTGTGTGTGTGTGTGTGTGTGTGTGTGTGTGTGTGTGTGTGTGTGTGTGTGTGTGTGTGTGTGTGTGTGTGTGTGTGTGTGTGTGTGTGTGTGTGTGTGTGTGTGTGTGTGTGTATGGACACACTCTTCTCAAACAGACTCGTGTGGATGAATATGACTACTCAAAGCCACTGCAGGGTCAGCAAAAGAAGCCTTTTGAAGAGCATTGGAGGAAACACACACTTTCATACGCAGATCTCAAGACAGGAAAGGTATCAGTATATACACATTTTCTATATTTAATATTAGTTTAATAGATTTCTTATTTGTCTTGTTGGGGTAAAAAGTTTATTGTGCATAATTAGGCATTTTAATTTAATTTTTGGCTTGTGACATCACATTTTCTTGCATGTCTGTGCATCTAAGGTCACTCTGGAATACAGACCTGTGATCGATGACTCTCTGAATGCCGAAGACTGCGCCGCCATTCCACCTGCGATTCGCTCCTATTAAAGTTTCACAGCTGCACCTTTAACTGTTATTTATCAACAAGATGCTTATTCTAAGCTGTCGAGTACATCACAGGACATGTGTGTTAAAAACTGTGGCATTCTGTGTTACGCTTTATCGCTAATAATAAAGTACTAAACATTGAGATGTTTTAGAGAACAGGCAAATATTTTGTTTTCTGTAAACAACACCAAAATTTCAGCTGTACTTGTGGTTCACTGAATGAGCCTCGTTTATCAAGCTTCGTATGAAGAAACTTTTCACCAATCATTTGTAGAAATCTGTTGGGTCTTACAGAAGCTCTTGGGTTTGTGTACATTTACATTGAAGGACACTTGATCGATTGACTCGTCATTTCATATTAATGGCATTGATTTAAAGAATTGCGAAACGTGGTATAAAGGGAGGGTGTGGAGGAAGAGTGTTTCAGTTCTGTTGCTATTGTATCTTCTCTTCATGAGAGCCACCAAAATGTGACAGATAACTGACCGATCTGCAGTGCTACTTGGTATGCTGCAGGGCTTAATTGGGCATCCCAGATTTATTTGTAGTCTTTATGGCACTCATATCCTCTTGCTCTTTCCAATGTTTGAGTTTCTAAAGAGTTCATATTGGTATAAAACAATAAAATGATTTCCCTGTGTAACGTTTTTATGATGTCTGATCATTTTGTACAGAGTAGAATACTCATTTATCCATGTCATTTATCCATCTCACTGATAATACTCACCGAATACCCCCCATTGGGAGTGATGAGGAGGAACAGGATTAGAAATGGGTTCATTACAGGGACAGCGCATGTAGAATGTTTTGTGAGAGAAGCGAGATTGAGATGGTTTGGACATGTGCAGAGGAGGGACATGGGGTATATTGGTAGGAGAATGCTGAGGATGGAGCTGCCAGGAAGGAGGAAAAGAGGAAGACCAAGGAGACGGTTTATGGATGTGGTGAGGGAAGACATGCAGGTAGTTGGTTTGAAAGAGGCAGATATAGAAGACGGGGGGTATTGAGATGGATGATTCGATGTGGCGAACTCTAATAGGAGCAGCCGAAAGATGATGATACTTGCGTACTGTAGTTATTATATCTTCATTTATAAATGAAATTTTCATTTTTGGCATCAGTTTAAATGTCTCAGTGTGAATAGAAATATGATCTCAGTCCCATATCAGTAGAACAGACCAAAAATAAAAATCTTAGGTTTTGGGAACAGTCTGTCTTGATGATGTTGAGTTGAGTTGTCCCAGATAAGGGCCGTTGGGCCATTGGGTGGTACCTCACACCAACATTCGCTTTTCTTTTGCATACCGCTGCAAAGAAACAAAGTCTTTATACAAATGACTTCATTGTCTGACTTTACTAACACCCTTGTGGCTGGATGCCGAATTCCAAAAAATCTATTGGAACATCTTCCCTGAAGAGTGGAGGTTATTGTAACAGCAAAAGGAGACTAAATGTGGAATAGGATGTTCAAAAGCACATACAAATCTTTTGATGAAGTGTCCACAAACTTTTTCCTATATAGTATTTTGTATGAGATCTGAATGTTTCTAGTTTTCAGGTTCTTGTTGTTAATGTGACCAGGGTAAGAACATCTATTTTTGGGAATTACCTTTTGCAGCTTTTAATTAATCAATGTTATATAAAAATCTTCAACTTTTAAGTTTAGTAAAGCTGCTCTGAGACAATGTCCATGAGAAAACTCACAATAATCTATATTAGCCCCTTCTTAATTTCTTTCCATTTTGCATGGAAAAGTTCACATTCCTTTAATTATCTCAAGAATAGTCTGATTGAAATTTAAATTTAATATAATATCAGTGACAAGTTTCCCATTCCCAGTGTCCCATTAACCATTCCACCACCACCATGCTTCATAGCTGGAATAAAGGGTTTGTGCTGATACACTGCATTTAGTTTTACTGTACATGATGAGCAAACCTCCACTTTTGGGGTCAAAAAGGATTTCGATCCGGACCATTTGTGAAGCCTTTTGCTTCATATTCTCGTTCCAAGCCATACTTTTATAAAAGCCATGCATTTTTTGTAGATTGACGAGTCTGATGTAAAGCTTACAACATTCCACAAGAAGAAAACCATACCAACAGTAAAACATGGTCATTATAAGGTGGGGTGGTTCTCTTATTGAATCAAATCATGAATTCTGCTCTTTAGCACACAATCCTGAAGAAGAATGTTGATGATCTCACCCTCACATGAAACTGGGTTATGCTGCAAGACAACAGTCTAAAGCACAAGAAGCACCACCACCTCTGATGGTAGCCTAGTAAATGTTCAATCTAGAAATGCTTTCACTTTTACCTTGTATTGTATCAGATCAGCATTATTTATTGTCACAATTGACTAATAGACTGGTTCATTTATTTGTATACAGATAGGCCACATGCAATAGAAACCATCTTTATATATTTGATTTGGGGAAAATTTGTGATTGGCTTTTAAAAAAAAAAAAATAATTTAATGAAGTTTATGTGTATGAGGTTAAGGGTTATGAGCACAACATTAGTCTAATCAATTAATAGTCTGATAAAAATTTCCACCTTCAATTTTTACTGTTTTACTGTTTACTGTCATAAGCATACCATGTATATACACTTTTTTCTCTCATATATATTTTTATATATTTTATATTTTATATAGTTTATACTTTATTTTTATATAGTTTATACTTTATTTTATACTTTATTTCCTTATCTTGGTTTATTTTTCTCCCCATCCTATTCCCTCATGCCGAACCGTCGTAAAAAAAAGTTCACTGCATGTCGTACCGTGTATGTATGTGTATGTGACAAATAAAGTTTGATTTGATCAGCTAAGGGGTTGAAGGAGTGATGTCAAATCATTTACATTTATGGCATTTGGCAGATGCCCTTATCTAGAGTGACTTACAACTGAGCTGGGGAGGGTTAAAGACCTCAGTGGTGATGGGATTTGAACCTGTGACCTTCCGAGCCATTGTCCAATGCCTTAACCACCAAGCTATCACCTACAAAATGGCCATTCAAATCCTCATTAAATCCTAGATATTAGATAATAAACATACATAAATGTTCACTTGTTTTAATATACAGTATAGCACTGACTCTACACTGTTCTGAGATACATCACACAGTGCAGCTGTAAGCTTCTTGCTGACAATTTCTTTTTAATGCAGGACAGGTGTTAATGCTTTTTCCCAGCATTTTGAATATACAGCAGTTTCTCTTCACTTATTCATAGGCATTTCCACCACTAACTGCATCTGCAATGCCAACAGCATTGAGGCTGATCACACACGCCTCACACACTCTGTTTATCGTCCTGCTGTCTGCAAAAAGGTACTGAAGCATTCATATTCTCCCATCCAGACTGTGTCGACTCCATTTGACTACTCAATACAAAGGGACTGGACTGGCACAAAAACAACAATAAACTAACTCATAACCTGGTTGCATAAAACTGTTGTTTTGCAAAAATTTCTGCTAAAACAATTCTAGTGTTACATTTACAGTATTCATTACAATATAGAACAAAAACTTTCTGTACTGGTCGGTGCTGCAGTGTCACTGTGTCTACTGTCTCACTGTCTAATGCTGTGTTGACACTAAAAGTCTCACACTTGCACTTAATGTAAAGTCCCAGTTAATTTGTGTAGTTTTGTTAATTTATGTTGTCTGATGGAGCACCTTGGTCCTAGGAATAGTTGTTTTGTTTTACTGTGTATTGTATTGTACTATATAAAACCTTCAAGATGGCGCCGCGGATGGCAGCCTCGGCACGACTCTCTCTAGTACTCTCTTTCTTTTTGTTTACTGTCTGTGTGTTTAGTTACCCTACCCTAATAACTTACACTAAAGAAGAATTGCTTAACATCGGGGAGTTCACTCCAGACACTTTTTCAACAATTTTTACAAACCCAGAAAGTTATTTGGAGATCTTAGTTGGAGCTGCAGCCACTCTCTATGGCACATGGAGGAGACACCGGCGGGGGAAGCGCGCCGGCGCGCTAGTGAAGCTGCGACAGAGGGGATTTAGAACTGCGCTCCCGTCGATTCACCTGGCGAACCTCCGCTCACTGCCGAACAAAATGGACGAACTAACTCTTCTTAACGGAACAAACAAAGATTTTGCATGCTCCGCTGCTCTCTGTTTTACTGAAACTTGGCTCAGTCGCTCAATCCCGGACAGCGGATTACTTCTCTCGGGCTTTCACTTACACCGAGCGGATCGCGTAAAGGAGCTATCGGGCAAAACGAAAGGCGGCGGAATCTGCTTCTACATTAACGAACGTTGGTGTACAGATGTCACAGTGCTGGATAAATACTGCAGCCCAAACTTGGAATCACTGGTAATAAACTGTAAACCGTTTTACTCACCGCGGGAATTTTCCTCATTCATTCTGACCGGAGTTTACATCCCACCTCAGGCCAACGTGAATGATGCACTGCAAAACCTGGCAAACCAAATATCCGGCTTGGAGCAAAAACATCCGGATTCTCTTTTTATTATCCTTGGAGACTTTAACAGAGCAAAACTAACAGTAGAACTTCCAAAATACAGGCAACATATTAACTGTCCGACAAGAGGGAAAAACACACTGGATCATTGCTACACCGTTCTTAAGGACTCGTATCGCTCTGTACCCCGGCAGCTTTAGGGAACTCTGATCACTGCTTGGTTCATCTTATTCCAACATACAGGCAGAAACTAAAATCTGTTAAGCCTGTAGTCAAAACAGTGAAGAGATGGACCAGTGAGGCAAAGCAGGAACTACAAGACTGCTTTGAGTGCACTGATTGGAGTGTCTTTGAGGCTGGAACTGACAGCCTGGATGAGCTGACTGACACTGTGACATCCTACATCAGTTTTGTGAAGACATGTGTGCCAACCAAAACCTTCTGCAAGTTCAGTAACAACAAGCCATGGTTCACAGCCAAACTGAAAAACTTCGACATGCCAAGGAAGATGCATACAGAGGGAGGACAAAGCTCTGTACAAGCAGGCCAGGAACCAACTGACAAAGGAGATCAGAATAGCCAAAAGAAGCTACTCTGAAAAGCTGAAAAGCAGGTTTTCAGCTAACGACCCTGCATCAGTGTGGAAAGGCCTGCAAAATATCACAAACTACAGGAGACCACCCCTCCCCACTGAAGCAAACAAAGACCTGGCTGACGACCTTAACACCTTCTACTGCAGGTTTGAGGACAATATCTTCACACCTCTCATCCAACCCAGCCCAATGTCTGCCCCCATCACACCTCTGGATTTCTCTTACAACTCCTTCCAGCACTCAAGTTGCGCTCACGATTTGTGAAAAGGATGTGTATCGGCTCTTTCAGAGACAGAAGACAAGAAAGGCTCCCGGCCCAGACGGTGTCTCCCCCTCCTGTCTCAAAGCATGTGCTGACCAACTGGCTCCTATTTTCACCTCTATCTTCAACAGATCACTGGAGTTGTGTGAGGTCCCTCCTGCTTTAAACTCTCCACAATCATCCCAGTCCCCAAGAAACCCTCCATTACTGGACTGAATGACTACAGGCCTGTCGCTCTGACATCTGTCGTCATGAAGACCTTTGAAAAGCTGGTATTGGCCCATCTAAAGAAGGTGACAGAACAGCTGCTGGATCCCCTACAGTTTGCATACCGAGCAAACAGATCGGTGGATGACGCAGTCAACATGGGGCTAAACTACATTCTGCAACACCTTGACTGCCCAGGAACATATGCCCGGATTTTGTTTGTTGACTTTAGTTCGGCTTTCAATACAATAATTCCGGGAATCCTCCACTCAAACTCCTAAACCTTACTATACCCCTGCCATCTGTCAATGGATCACCAGCTTCCTGACAGGCAGGAAACAACAGGTGAGACTGGGAGGTGTTACCTCCAGTATTCAGACAGTCAGCACTGGTGCTCCTCAGGGGTGTGTCCTTTCCCCACTGCTATTCTCCCTTTATACGAATGACTGCATATCAAGTGACCCAACTGTCAAACTCCTGAAATTTGCAGATGACACCACGCTCATTGGACTAATCCAAGATGGTGACGAGTCTGCATATAAGCAGGAGGTGAAGCAGCTGGTGCTATGGTGCAGTCAGAACAACCTTGAGCTAAACACACTCAAAACTGTGGAGATGATAGTGGACTTTAGGAAACATCCTTCAACACTACTCCCCCTCACAATATCCAACATTCCTGTGTCACCTGTGGAGAACTTCAAGTTTCTGGGCACTACCATTTCCCAAGACCTGAAATGGGAATCAAACATAAACTCAATTCTGAAAAAGGCCCAGCAGAGGATGTACTTTCTAAGGCAATTAAGGAAGTACAGTCTGCCACAGGAGCTGTTGATACAGTTCTACACTGCAGTCATTGAATCTGTCCTGTGCTCATCAATCACCATCTGGTTTGGAGCAGCAACAAAACAGGACAGAAACAGACTGCAGAAAACTGTTAAAACAGCTGAAAAATCATTGGTGCCCCCTGCCCACTCTCCAGGACTTGTACCATACAAGAACCAGAAACCGGGCAGGAAAAATCATTAATGACCCTTCACACCCTGGACACAACATCTTTCAGCTCCTCCCTTCTGGCAGGCGCTACAGAACTTTGTTCACTAAGACTGCCAGACACAGGAACAGTTTCTTTCCCCAAGCAATCACCCTCACTAACAACTGACCATAATTAAATTCCATGCTCATATCTATGAGTACCACACAAAACTGTCACTCATCACATTATCTGTATATGTTACACACACTATTGCTTCTATATACTGTACAAAGTTTTATAGTAACCTCTCTCGTCATACTGGCACACAATACTGTCATTTGCACTACCATGCACTCCCACACTTTATGTACATTACTGGTCTGTATCCCTATTTATTACCCACACTGTCTATACTGTCTCATATTGTCTGTATTGTCTTGTATAGTCTGTTTTGTCTTGTTGTGTCTGTTTTGTCATGTATAGGTTTTATTTATGTCTGTACTTTTGAGAGTAACAAACAGCTGGAACCAAATTCCTTGTGTGTGTCAACACACTTGGCCAATAAACCTGATTCTGATTCTGATTCTGATTCTGATATCAGGGGTCCCCAACAACCGGGCCACATACCGGCACCGAGCTGTGGATCATTTGGTACCAAGCCGCACAGAAAGAATCAAATGTTAATTTTATTTCCTTTTTATTGATTTTTGCAGTCTGTAGCATGTTCTATTTTCAAAAATATCTACTTTCGGTGATGCCAATTTCTCACACTTGTTTTATTTGCAGTTATGACAAATGAAGCTCCCACTGATTTTGCATAATTGTCAGTTGAGTTTCATTTTTATTATATAAACAACAGGGGTAACCAACCTTTTTGAAACTGAGAGCTACTTCTTGGGTACCGATTAATGTGAAGGGCTACCAGTTTGATACACACAGTTTTTAGTTTGATCTGAAATAACAAATTTGCTCAATTTACCTTTTATTATATGTTATTATTAATAATTAATGATATTCATCTATGTGAAGACACTGATCATGTTAATGATTTATCATAATAATTATCAACAATGATTTAACAAAGTAGGAAACAGCTATTTTTAGAAAAGGCCAGCAGGCTACTCGTGTGGTCTTTGCGGGCGACCTAGTGCCCGTTGGTTGGTGACCCCTGATATACAATAATACAATGTATAATTACAACATATATGTATATTACAGTGGCAGGCCGTGTTATTTACTCCTAGGCATTCAGTGGTATCGTCACCACTGAAGTCAATACACCTGACTTGAGTCAATCCGCCTCTTAATACCATCATTATGACCCCATAAATTCATACAACTATATTTGACCATCCAATCAAAAGATTTAAAAATGCTGACATGATTGGACACCTGCTATAGCGCTTCTAAGTCGTCAAATTGTTCGGTTAAAGTAACAGCTTTAAGCAACATGTGGTTTACGCTCATTGAGCCCGCAGGTGCTGACTGTGAAGGGCTTACGGCAGATAGATACCTTTGACCCTGGCAACACATGATGTGATGGCTGAAATCTGGTTGGATAGAAACTCCAATCTTAACTTACACAGAGAAAAACTATGAAATGAATAGAATAGTCTATTGAGAATAATGTAATGAATTTTTATTTCACATAAAAATATATTAAAACGTAAATCAGTGATTCTGATAGAGTCGGAAGAGAAGTCTTTACTGGCCCTGATGGCCTGCCATTGGTATAATAGTAATATGTTATCCCTTCAATTCAGTTTTATTGTACATTGGACATTGTCCCAAAGCAGCTTTTCAGAGTTAATCAAATGTTAATTTATTAGTTTAGTGCCTTTAAACCCCAATAAGTTTATCTCTAATAAGTGAGCCAGTGGTGGCAGTGGCAAGGAAAAACTTCCAGGATTGAGAAGAACCAGCCTCAAAGGTGGAACCCAACTTCATCTGGGTGGCACTTTGGTGTCAATTCATTATAGTTTTGTTATTGCTGATGTTTTGTTATTGCTGATATTTAGTGATGGGGCATAAATGCTCATGAAAACTGCAGTCCTAAGCCATTGTAGCAGACTTGCTTAATATTAATATTAATATTAATTATTTCAAATCCATCCTCAATGTATAAGATTGATAAGTGATATGTACGTTATTAATTCAATTCAATTCAATTCATTTTTATTTGTATAGCGCTTTTAACAATGAACATTGTCTCAAAGCAGCTTTACACAGATAATGTGGTGATTAAATGTAAATATGTTCTTTAATTCTTTAAATGTTATTAGGTATAGTCTTGCCTGAAACTGGTTTGTGACTCAAAATGGGGATCACTGCGGTATATGGTTGGATTGACATTGACAGCCTGCTTGACTTGACGTGGCTTGACTTGAGCTGTAATTTCCCGCGTCCGAGGGATCAGCCGAATGAATAGACTCCGCCCAAGTAGGAGGAGCTTGATAAAAACCCCACCCCTTATACATTTGGTTCTGTATTGAGAGGAAAAACTCAGCAACATTCTGATACAGGATATCTTGATTGTTTCGGATGTAAAATACTATAGAATATCCCACTGATGACAAAATGAAAACACACTCTATTTAGAAATGAAGAACGTTCGCGCCAGCCAAGCCGGAAGTGACGTTCAATCTCGCGCAAGAAGTCCGGCGCGCCAAATTTCAAAGCACTTCCTGCGAAGAAATCGCCCCCGAAAAAAGTGAAAGGACGCGACTAGATGCATAATGTTCACGTTTGCAGTAATCCGGGGACATATTTCTGGTATGTCATGATCCTTTAAGCTGTTTTGCTCGAAGGAAAGGCGAATATAAATGTTTTTTTTTCCCGGAGTTAATGCGGGCTTGCAGTGTTTAGCGCGTTCCCTTCGGAGTTTCCTGTTTGTTCGACGGCGTTCAAGCTGCACGCGCGGCCGCTCCTCATATTCATAAAACCAGATCATGTAGATATTAAAAAGAAACTAAAACAGTAGTGTGGTTTTTACTTGTTATGAGACACCAGGTTCATGGAATACCGATGTTTGGACATTTCTTCTAGCGTTCTAGCTAAAGCACTAGCCCATGGTGCTAAACAATAAGACTAGAATAGGAACAGAAGCTAAGCTAAGTCTCAGCTGAACATCACTAGTACACCAGCTTTGCACCAGAAGTAGTATTGAACAATATAAATAATGGATTGGGTTATTTATGGTATACATAAAACTACTAAGTTATGTATTTTAACTTAATAATGCCCTTATACATACATGTGCATTTATTGTTTTAATATTTTTTTTCTGTTTTTAAGTAAATTTTTTTGTTTCCTTCCCAGGATGAAGATCTGAATGACACAGCAGGCTCATTATTATCTACCTTGATTATGCAGATAAAAACGTTTATGCAATGTTGTAAAACTTCGTAAATAAATAAATTTTATATTTAACAGGAAAATAAACTCTACAATGTCGTAAGGGTCGTGATTTTGAATGACCTTCACGTTCCTGGCATACTTTAATACATAATACATCTGCTACGCAGATTAACGCTTGTGCACAATGTTGCACGACTCCCAAATTTGACATTTAAGGAGAACAGAAAGTCTACGATGTCGTAAGGGCCGTAATTCTGTACGCAGTTCTGTGTGTGCTGTCCAAAACTGTGCAGACATGTTCCCTGGAATCCAACCCTGCTTCCAGTTGTTAAGAATAGGCTCGTCAAGTCATGCAAACAGCCACCAGTCCGGTGCCGTTTTGGACTCATCCCATGATTTGTACACATTCCGGCCAGCACTCGCGCACTCTGTGTTCAGGTTGGGAAGGCTGGCAGATTTGTGCGACGTAACCCTGGAGTCAACAAGTGTTTCGCGTGTACATGCTGAGCTGCATGCTGAAAAACAGAGCGACGCTGCAGGAGAGGACGGATGGAAGGTCCAAGTGAGGGACCGAAGCAGCTATGGTTGGTGTTTTGCATCCTTGCTTTTATATATTTGATATGCTGTGAATGTGTCATTAACTGATCAACTTATTGTCATTGATACCAGGTACATGGGTAAATGATGTCCGGATTGAGTCAGGTGTCCTGTTGGAGATATTTGATGGCGACACACTAACCTTTGGTGGCCAAACAGTGCAAGGAAGGCCAGAATTCTACTTCCTATTTCAGAAGGTCAGGGTGAGTCCACAGGAGTTTGACGCCATAACTGTCCCGAAGGCGAACTCCTTCTCGTCCAATATCAATAACCGGATCAGAACGAGCCTGGATTGCAAACAAGAGCCCGGCCTTGACATTTCTAAGTTGTCCATCAACAAAGCCACAGTCATTCTCAACTCCATCGGTAGCCTTAGTAAGATCAACGGGAGCTGCTGGACCTTCAAGAAGAGTGACAAAACTGCTGGCTTGAATCTAAACTCTGCTGACACCCCTTCATTTCAAAGTCTGGTCCCTCCTTCAACTCCTCCTTCTCTTTCGGACAGTCGAGAGACCGCAAAGTCCATCCCGCCATCATCGAAAAGTCGCCGCAAATCAGCACACACAGTGCTTTTGGAAGACGACAGTGTGGAAGACCAAGATGTCTGCAGAACCGGGGTGGAGGAAGCATGGAAAGCCAAAGCTGGCAAGAGAAGACGCCTGTACAAGTCAGAGTCAGATATATTCCAGTCTCCACTGTCCAATATGGAGTCAAGTATAAGGCCGCAACTTGATACCAGGCCGGTCATGTCCAAGCAAAACACTGTGGTTTTTAATCAGCTGAACAACGGGAAACATGGTCATCCATCATTTACCCTGATCCTGAAACGTGACAATGAGAATACAGCCCACAGCAAAAGTGTCAGTCTGATGGGATGCCGTCAGCAGAAGCGCTGCTCTTCAGCACCTCGTGGCAGGAGAAGAGCAAACAGCACTCCATTATGTTCTTCACTGCTCGTAGGAGGTGAAAACTATCAGCTGGCCTCTCCACCATCACGGCCGAGCAAAGTGCTGAGGGGACACGCTGCCCGCTTTCACGCCAGCACTAGGTACAGCTAAAGTTAACTACATTTATCCATGATCATTTTGCTCCAGTAAGGAGTTAATATTTTACTAACATTTTTCTGCCTTAAAGATTCAAATCAGTCTCTGATTCAACAATTCAACATACGTTCTAGCGTCTATGCTTCATACTCACTATACTTTCCATTTTATCTACAAATCTCAAAAGATATAGATTAGTCTTAATTTCTATTGTTTTCAAAATGTGGGTCAGTAGTTGGGTAAAGTTGCAAAAAATCTGTTTGGTAGATTTTAAGTGAATCTGCAGCAAAAAGATAAGTGTGTGTCTGTTGTCTTTTTGTTCAGTGCATGATCTCATTTGCAGTGACAGACCCTAGAGCAGGGGTCACCAACCTTTTTGAAACCGAGAGCTACTTCTTGGGTACTGATTTATGTGAAGGGCTACCAGTTTGATACACAACAGTTTTCAGTTTGATCTAAAATAACAAATTTGCTCAATTTACCTTTTATTATGTTGTTATTAATAACTAATGATATTCATCTTTGTGAAGACACTGATCGTGTTAATGATTTCTCATAATTATTAACAATGATTTAACAAAGTAGGAAACAGCTATTTTTAGAAAAGACCCGCAAGCTACTCATGTGCACCATGTTGGTGACCCCTGCCCTATAGTATTTAAATACTTCCTAATTACTGTTACTGTTAATATTATTTGTTAAGTGTTTAGATCTGATATTTAGTTTCACAGCTGTTTACTCCAATATATTCTAGATTCCTGATGTTAAATATGTTTGTGTCTAATGTTCTCTAAGGTGGATATGCACTAATCGATTTTATCTTACAGTAATGAAAATGAAACCATGTAAGGTTGAAGTGAACATGACTTGCAGTGGGCATGATGTAATTTCAGACAGTTTAAATCTTTTGTGCATTATAGTATTATTGGGAGAAAAGACAGAATACTGCTCTTTTGGCATAGCTTTGATTTGTACAAGGTTGTGGAGGCCAGATTGAAGGGTATATGGAGTGTATTATCATGTATTGACAATAAAATTGCAGCAGCTTTAAAAATAAAATGCAGTGAATAAAGACCATTAGGCTCGAGCCCTACAGACGATTGGCAGACATTTAAGATATGAGAATTATACATTTTGAAATAGAATGTTATAATTTGGACATTTCATGGCCCATAGATCTATGTCCATAAAATGCCAAATGATTTCTTACAGCTTTTTTTTTTTTTTTGTTGTTGCAAAAATTGCAAATATTCTAATGCCCTGGAAAAAAATAACTTCTTACAGCATTATTAAATGACAACTACTTTGAGACCCTAGCATCCAGCTCTTTGTCATTCATAATTAAATGCAGGAAATTATAGATAAAATATGCAAAGCCTTTCCTAAATACAATTATTTGGTCCTATTTTTGGTGGCACCAGATAGTGTAATTATAAGTAATTTGTTATATAACTATACTCTGTATAAACTAAAGTCAGCAAGTGCTAAGTATGTTAAAAGAAACCTGCTTAAGTTATGAACTGTTCAGTTATTGGGACTTAAGTGTGAACTGTTCAGAAACTGGGCTTGAGGGTGGATCAGGAAGGTCCACCAAACACATTCAAACTTATTGGTATCTTAGTAGAGAATAAAATGACCACTTATGCTTTTCTCTAGTTGTTTAAGAGGTTAAAATGCAGCAAGCACAGTATGATTGGAGTGATTGAAGCAAAAATATTGAATTGCATCCATCTTTTTACACAGTTTATTTTTATTAACTCACCTTTTTATGGGCTCTAGGAAAAACTATACAAAAAATGTTAAGGTCAGGCAATTCTCTTCAAGAATATTTTATTTCTTTGCCTTAATCTTTTGGGTTGTTTTAACAGTTTGTTTTGATTTGTTCTCTGTGAAGCGCTGTTTTATCAGCTTTGCAATATTTTGCAACCCCTTATATTTCAGAATGTATCTTGCACCTTCTGTCAGCAATCATCAGTGACCCAGTTCCACTGGCAGCTATATATCTCCATGCCATAAGTCATGTTTGACAGATTGTGATATCCTTTTGTAAGCCCTAGCTAGCTTTCTCTTTCTATAATTCCGCTACTGCTTAATCTTGGTTTTTATCCCAAACCGTTCTAGGTTTGTCCAAGTACCTTATTCCAGAGCTAAGCAGGCTTTTTAGATGTGTTCCCGCAGTTTATTGTGTCCACTCTGTTCTTGTTGTCAGTGTTTTGCATGTTAAGTGAACCCTCTATATTTAAAGCACTTTTTGTTAAACTTTTTGAATCAATGCTAAAAATCTACACTTTAATCACATATTGACTGACTTAAACTTATTCTATTGTATACAGAGGCAAAATTATGAAAATGATCAATGTCCAAATACTTATGGATGTACAATGACTGGAAGGACTAATTGACAGCATAACTAATAGGTAGAACGTGAACATTATGGCACCCTGGGACATAAAGCAGCCAGTTATCACTTTTCACCAATTTCTTTTTTAGTCTGGATTTACTGTATAATAACAATAATTGAAAGGGTGTTCTATAGCTGTGGGGTTTTGTTAGTGAAAGCTCTATCCCCTTCTGTTAGCTTCAATATTAGATTTTAACAAAGATCCTGTACCTTTTAATCAAAATACTAAGTAAATGCTTCATAAGTCCTCTGATTTTTCATTTTTTGTATTACTTTTTAAATGTAACTTTTAACGTGTAAATCAAATTCATAGGTATATACATGAACCATTCATCATGGTTGGCTTAAGTTTTTTGCAGGTATTTTACACACAATTATCACAAAACTCGATAAGTGTTCATTCATGGTCTTTTACTGTGTTTTTGGCGAGAACTGTCTGTCAGAGGAAACTATTGCAAAGAGTGCTTGGACCCTGCAGATCTCTTCTTGCAGCTCTTTTTTTTAATATTTAAGGTGACATGGTTGTATTTAAGTCTCTCTTGGTCTAGGATTTCTGTTTTGATCTTTTTTGAAATTGGTAATGCCTTTTATGTAGAATGTATTTTGAAACCTTTTGTGTGTAATCTTTTTACCATTGCAGTAGACGACGCGGTAGACCCAGGAAACATCCACCACCCCAGCTTTCCCTTCCATCTCCTGCGTCCTCGTCGTCGTCATCTAGCTCATCATCCTCATCGTCTTCCACATCGTCTTCCTCAGAGGATGAAGATGACGATGAAGAAGAAATGAGGGCGGCGCAGTGTGTCGAGCCATGTGCTTCGGTTTGTTGTCGTCTGCCACAGCAGGAGACCGTGCAGTGGGTGCAGTGTGATGACTGTGATGCCTGGTATCACTTGGACTGCCTTCCAAACGACCGTAACCGGGCCACGTTCCTGCTTGATCCTAGCGCTGAATTCCACTGCGGCTGCTGCTGAGTGGCTCCACGAATGGTAATTAAAAAATGGCTAGTCGTACAGAAGCAGTTCTCCTTCAAGATGCATATTGAAGCAATAAAACCTTTGCTGTTTTGACTGCCTCAGCTACTTATTTTTAAACATCAGACAGCTTTCAGGTAATACACTAAGCTTTAAAGCATTATGATCAGATTCAGAAGCGGGCGAATGGGTCTTTAAGGTCACAACGCTTTCGGCAGCTCAAAAAAGTCTGCTGCATGTTTCTGCAAATCAAAGGATGTCAATCTCTTAATATGTTCCAGATTAGCCCGGATATATGAGAATTATGCAGAAAATCACCAGTAATATATCGTTCATGATAATACCAGTAAAATATTAAAGATTTAGCAGTCTGGGCTTTGCTTGCATTTGCACCTTATTTTTTTCCAAAATACAAAATAAATTGAGGTGTACAAGATTGTTTTAGGTCTGTGCTGCCTACCACTTTGACATTATTTATTTAAATGACAAAATTATATATTAAGCAATTCAGTTGTACTGTGCTCTGTCTCTGCGCTTAACTGATAAACAGTAGAACTCTTTCTCAGCATAGTGTTTTCAGCACTGCAGGTGGAAAACTGTGGTTCATCGCCAGATAAACTCCAGGTGTGTTCTTAACAGCTGTATTTGCTCTCGTTTGAGTGCTCTACATCAAAGCCTTCACCAAAGGCTTTGGGAACTGACTAATGAGATGGTTATATAAATGCCTTCTGCACTTCTGAACCTTCCAGACCCTCACCGGTTTAAAGGGCATATTTAGTGTTCATGGAGCAGAAGTTGCCTAACTAGCATTTTATTTTATTGACCCTAAATGCCAGGGGACAGATTGCTATAAGGTCCAGGATAAAAATCAACACACCTGGCTTTGTAAAGATTTTTGCAGATGATTGCTCAAGACCTTGCAGAACCTGGCGTAGATGCAAGGCACCAGTATACCTCAGCAAATCACAAGGATAAAGCACTTCTCATGGAATAGCCTGTTCAGATCAACCTCCTGGATTGGATTGTAAGAAATTGAGGCACTCCAACAAAAGAGTGTGATCCCCTGCTTGACTATTGAGGTGAACAGCATTTGACAATGAGTTGACCACATTGGCAACAAGGTCCACTTTCGCCTCGCTGTTCCACTCTCTTAGCACTATCTTCTGCAAGTTGGTTTCCCTGAAGCTAGGCATCAGTGAGCACACAAGCAATTTCTGTGTAAGGTAGAGAGGGCTCTCTTGGCTTTCTACTTCCCTCAAAGGTGACTTTGACTCACTCCATTGAAATAAAAAATTCATCCTTATTGTCTGACCAAATTTTTAATAACTTCTGAAATGTTTCCTGGCTGCAGGTATTTTTCTTATTCACTAGTATCTTGTTTAGCTTTCTGTTCCACCATAAAGGATTCAGCAGTATAGACACCCATTGCTTTAAAGCATAATATTTCTTGTTCGAGGATGTTGATGCACTGAATACAAAAAGTAAAACCCTGCTTATTCCTTTCGTAAGTTTCTCCTTCAGCATCAGGTTTGGGAACCAGTGCATTAGAACTGATTTCACTGGACCCCCTGTTTTAAGCAGTATATGAAGGTATTGATGATGACTTGCAGGTGGCTACTTACTAGGTCCAGATGTTGAGGTTTGCAATGCATCTTATTGGTCGAATTCTATCTTGCCCCAATGTGCCTACTGTATTGAGCAGGTATTTTGTACAGTCATGCTTTTGGGATTTTCTGCTTCTCACCCACATTATACACAATCAAGTCCTGTGTGAGTAAGTTATATTTGTTTTAATGGACATTGTTTTTTTTGACGGTTTATCAAATTATGTATTAAGTATTGTACTGTATATCAAATGCAGGGCATAAAGTTGCATCTATTCATTAATAAGCAGTTATTTTCTGATTAAGACCAACTATATTTTTCTAACTATATAAACTATATAAAAGTGAATGAAACTCGGCAACTGTGTGTACTGATATTATTAGGATTTGTCCATCTGTGAAGCCAAGTGAGCACAGTTTCAAAAGGAAACCTCAAAAAGTAATGAAATCTGTCAGAGGGAATTCTTTTGCAGTTTTTCTGGGGTTTTTTTGGTTTTATTTTTTTGCTAAGATTTTAAATAGCTATTAAAAGCTACAGTCGTACAGAAAAAAGCTACTGGCAGCTCAGATCTTAAATGTGTAATATTATTATTAATCAAGCAGACTTAACGTCTTCCAGGAAATTGTTTGTGTTCTACTGGTGAATACTACAACACTGACTTAAGGCTACATGCAAGAGCAGCAAATTATGCTGTTCTTTAGCAGAAACGTTTTGTCAGTGCATGGCATTTTCCCTGGAGACATATTTCTCTTAATAGTTTTTTTTTATATTAGTGTGTGTGTAAGCTCTACTAACTGTTAGCAGGTGCAGGGGTGGACAAAATCAATTGCTAGATCTTTGTTAATAGTAACAGGAAAAAACTCAACAAAACATGTTTAATTTGGTTTATAAGATACTTGTAAGAATAGTTGATCTTGTTACATGTGCATGACTTTGGAGGTGGACATGGAGTTGGAAACCGATGAACACAAGCTAAACAAATAAAAAGCAAAATTACTCTGCAAATTAAATGTACTGTCGTCTACCCCAGTTTGTTGATAACTTTAGCTTATTTAGAGGGTAAAAAAAATTATAATAAATGTAATAATACTTTTTAATTAGTCTGTGTTAACCCAATTAGGTAGCTCGTCATATATTATCACATTGTGTTACACTCTCGAGGATGTTTTATGGAGCATTCACATAGCTTATTAATTTATGATTTTCTTGCCTATGAGGTGGCTATTTAAGGCTAGTATACGTGCTGTAGTTAAAATGTGCATCTTTTTTTTTTCTTTTTTTTTCTGTCTTTATTGCTTTACCTAAGATGACTATATGCAGTTTTTTTTGCTAAATTTGATGTTTGTCATGAAGGGGAAATCAGGGACTAAAATAGAACTAAATGGAAATAAAAACCTTTAAAAAGATACTGTGTGTTAAAGTTTAATCTGATTGATTACTTATATATTTTTTGGGAAGATTGCAAAGAAAACACAAGGACCATCATCCGTACACACAAAATTGCTTTTAGTGTTTATTGGTTTATCCATCTTTTTAGAATTTGTAAAATTTAGTGTAACATTGTTTTTTCTTTAATGATATCCAAAGAAAATGCACTGATTTCATTTATATATGTGTGTGTGTGTGTGTGTGTGTGTGTGTGTGTGTGTGTGTGTGTGTGTGTGTGTATACTGTATATTACATGCATATACATACAGTGAGGAAAATAAGTATTTGAACACCCTGCTATTTTGCAAGTTCTCCCACTTAGAAATTATGGAGGGGTCTGAAATTGTCATCGTAGGTGCATGTCCACTGTGAGAGACATAATCTAAAAAAAAAAATCCAGAAATCACAATGTATGATTTTTTTTAAACTATTTATTTGTATGATACAGCTGCAAATAAGTATTTGAACACCTGAGAAAGTCAATGTTAATATTTGGTACAGTAGCCTTTGTTTGCAATTACAGAGGTCAAACGCTTCCTGTAGTTTTTCACCAGGTTTGCACACACTACAGGAGGGATTTTGGCCCACTCCTCCACACAGATCTTCTCTAGATCAGTCAGGTTTCTGGCCTGTCGCTGAGAAACACAGAGTTTGAGCTCCTTCCAAAGATTCTCTATTGGGTTTAGGTCTGGAGACTGGCTAGGCCATGCCAGAACCTTGATATGCATCTTACAGAGCCACTCCTTGGTTATCCTGGCTGTGTGCTTCAGGTCATTGTCATGTTGGAAGACCCAGCCTCGACCCATCTTCAATGCTCTAACTGAGGGAAGGAGGTTGTTCCCCAAAATCTTGCAATACATGGCCCCGGTCATCCTCTCCTTAATACAGTGCAGTCGCCCTCTCCCATGTGCAGAAAAACACCCCCAAAGCATGATGCTACTACCCCTATGTTTCACAGTAGGGATGGTGTTCTTGGGATGGTACTCATCATTCTTCTACCTCCAAACATGTTTAATGGAATTATGACCCAGAAGTTCTATTTTGGTCTCATCTGACCACATGACTTTCTCCCATGACTCCTCTGGATCATCCAAATGGTCATTGGCAAACTTAAGACATGCCTGGACATGTGCTGGTTTAAGTGGGGGAACCTTCCGTGCCATGCATGATTTCAAACCATGACGTCTTAGTGTATTACCAACAGTAACCTTGGAAACGGTGGTCCCAGCTCTTTTCAGGTAATTGACCAGCTCCTCCCGTGTAGTTCTGGGCTGATTTCTCACCTTCCTTAGGATCATTGAGACCCCACGAGGTGAGATCTTGCATGGAACCCCAGTCCGAAGGGAGATTGACAGTCATGTTTAGCTTCTTCCATTTTCTAATGATTGCTCCAACAGTGGACCTTTTTTCACCAAGCTGCTTGGCAATTTCCCCGTAGCCCTTTCCAGCCTTGTGGAGGTGTACAATTTTGTTTCTAGTGTCTTTGGACAGCTCTTTGGTCTTGGCCATGTTAGTAGTTGGATTCTTACTGATTGTATGGGGTGGACAGGTGTCTTTATGCAGCTAACGACCCCAAACAGGTGCATCTAATTTAGGATAATAAATGTAGTGAAGGTGGACATTTTAAAGGCAGACTCACAGGTCTTTAAGGGGCAGAATTCTAGCTGATAGACAGGTGTTCAAATACTTATTTGCAGCTGTATCATACAAATAAATAGTTTAAAAATCATATCTTGTGATTTCACCTACGATGACAATTTTAGACCCCTCCATGATTTCTAAGTGGGAGAACTTGCAAAATAGCAGGGTGTTCAAATACTTATTTTCCTCACTGTATATGTATGCATGTGTACAACCCCTGGCAAAAAGTATGGAATCACCCTTCTCAGAAGATGTTCATTCAAATGTTTAATTGTGTAGAGAAAAAACCAAGCACATATATGCCACAAAACAATTTTCACTCAACAAAACAATATTCTGGCTGTATAAAACACTTAAAAAAACAACAAAGAAAGATAACTATAGTCAATTACAAGTGTTTTTACAGATCAAACAGAGGAAAAAAATATGGAATCACACAAATCTGAGGAAAATTATATGGAATCACCATGCACTTTGCATTTCTAAAACAAACACCTGTATCTGATTACAACTGCTAATTAGTCTGCAGTTAAAAAAGAGTGCTTGCACACATTAGTGATGTGTTGAACCAAGATGATTGACATAACTCATGGCTCCAACACGAGAGATGTCAGTTGAAACAAAGGAGAGGATTATCAAACTTCTCAAAGAAGGTAAATCTTCACGGAATGTTGCAAAAAATGTTGGTTGTTCCCAGTCAGCTGTGTCTAAAATCTGGACCAAGTACAAATCAAATGGAAAGGTTGTAAAAGGAAGCGTACTGGTAGACCAAGAAAGACATCAAAGCGCCAAGACAGAAAACTTAAAGCAATATGCCTTGAAAACAGAAAATGCACAACAAAACAAATGAGGAACAAATGGGCAGAAAGTGGAGTTCATGTCTGTGACCGGACTGTAAGATATCGCCTAAAAGAAATGGGATTTACATACAGAAAAGCCAAACGAAAACCATCATTAACATCTAAACAGAAAAACAAGGTTCCAGTGGGCTAAAGAAAGACAATCTTGGACTGTGGATGACTGGATGAGAGTTATATTCAGTGATGAATCACGAATCTGCATTGGGCAGGGTGATGATGCTGGAACTTTTGTTTGGTGCCGTTCAATGAAATTTATGAAGACAACTGCCTGAAGAAAACATGCAAATTTCCACAATCATTAATGATATGGGGTTGTATGTCAGGTAAAGGTATGGGAGAGATGACAGTCATTACATCTTCTATAAATGCACAAGTTTATCTTGTGATTTCACCTACGATGACAATTTTAGACCCTCCATGATTTCTAAGTGGGAGAACTTGCAAAATAGCAGGGTGTTCAAATACTTATTTTCCTCACTGTATATGTATGCATGTGTACAACCCCTGGCAAAAAGTATGGAATCACCCTTCTCAGAAGATGTTCATTCAAATGTTTAATTGTGTAGAGAAAAAACCAAGCACATATATGCCACAAAACAATTTTCACTCAACAAAACAATATTCTGGCTGTATAAAACACTTAAAAAAACAACAAAGAAAGATAACTATAGTCAATTACAAGTGTTTTTACAGATCAAACAGAGGAAAAAAATATGGAATCACACAAATCTGAGGAAAATTATATGGAATCACCATGCACTTTGCATTTCTAAAACAAACACCTGTATCTGATTACAACTGCTAATTAGTCTGCAGTTAAAAAAGAGTGCTTGCACACATTAGTGATGTGTTGAACCAAGATGATTGACATAACTCATGGCTCCAACACGAGAGATGTCAGTTGAAACAAAGGAGAGGATTATCAAACTTCTCAAAGAAGGTAAATCTTCACGGAATGTTGCAAAAAATGTTGGTTGTTCCCAGTCAGCTGTGTCTAAAATCTGGACCAAGTACAAATCAAATGGAAAGGTTGTAAAAGGGAAGCGTACTGGTAGACCAAGAAAGACATCAAAGCGCCAAGACAGAAAACTTAAAGCAATATGCCTTGAAAACAGAAAATGCACAACAAAACAAATGAGGAACAAATGGGCAGAAAGTGGAGTTCATGTCTGTGACCGGACTGTAAGATATCGCCTAAAAGAAATGGGATTTACATACAGAAAAGCCAAACGAAAACCATCATTAACATCTAAACAGAAAAACAAGGTTCCAGTGGGCTAAAGAAAGACAATCTTGGACTGTGGATGACTGGATGAGAGTTATATTCAGTGATGAATCACGAATCTGCATTGGGCAGGGTGATGATGCTGGAACTTTTGTTTGGTGCCGTTCCAATGAAATTTATGAAGACAACTGCCTGAAGAAAACATGCAAATTTCCACAATCATTAATGATATGGGGTTGTATGTCAGGTAAAGGTATGGGAGAGATGACAGTCATTACATCTTCTATAAATGCACAAGTTTATGTTGAGATTTTGGACACTTTTCTTATTCCATCAATTGAAAGGATGTTTGGTGATGGTAGCATCATTTTTCAGGATGATAATGCATCGTGCCATAGGGCAAAATCTGTGAAAACATTTCTACAGGAAAGACATATAATGTCAATGGCATGGCCTGCAAATAGTCCGGACCTCAATCCAATTGAAATTCTGTGGTGGAAATTAAAGAAAATGGTCCACGACAAGGCTCCAACCTGCAAAGCTGATCTGGCAACTGCAATAAGACAAAGCTGGAGACAGATTGATGAAGTATACTGTTTGTCATTAGCTAAATCCATGCCTCAGAGAATTCAAGCTGTTATAAAAGCCAGAGGTGGTGCAACAAAGTACTAGTAGTGTTTTTATTTGGTGATTCCATATAATTTTCCTCAGATTTGTGTGATTCCATATTTTTTTCCTCTGTTTGATCTGTAAAAACACTTGTAATTGACTATAGTTATCTTTCTTTGTTGTTTTTTTAAGTGTTTTATACAGCCAGAATATTGTTTTGTTGAGTGAAAATTGTTTTGTGGCATATATGTGCTTGGTTTTTTCTCTACACAATTAAACATTTGAATGAACATCTTCTGAGAAGGGTGATTCCATACTTTTTGCCAGGGGTTGTATATGTATGCATGTGTATATAGCAAATTTTAGATTATATACAGTATATAGTGAGATTTATGATCAAACTCTTGATGTCACCCAAATGAGGATGGGTTCCCCTTTTGAGTCTGGTTCTCTCAAGGTTTCTTCCTCATAACATCTAAGGGGAATTTTTCCTTGCCACAGTCGCCACGGCTTGCTCATCAGGGATAAATACACACACCATTCACATTAACTGTTGATTTGTGTAAAGCTGCTTTGAGACAATGTCTGTTGTGAAAAGCGCTATACAAATAAACTTGACTTGACTAGTGAGATGTGATATCTAAATACATTTAAAGTTGATTTAAAATATTTAGGATTTTGTGTGTATTTTTATATATATATATATATACAGTGCCTCCACAATTATTGGCACCCTGTTTAAGATGTGGTCGTGGACTTCAAAAATTCTCCTTTTTAAAACAACATAGAACCCAAATGCAAAAAGAGAAAATCCAACCTTTCATTTAAGTACATAACTTTGGTGGTAAAAAATCACACATTTAGAAAAAAAAAACTTGAAATCATGTGTGCCACAATTATTGGCACCCCTAACAATTCCTCTGAAAAATTTAATATATTTTTTTTTTTTTATATATATTTTTCTGTAGTTGCTAAGGTTGGTCAGGGTATCTAGGGACTTTTAATTAGTAATTCATGATTTCCTGTTTCCTGGGGTATAAATATGACGTGACACAGAGGCCTAATTCTCTTACCCATTTGTCAACATGGCAAAGACAAGAGAACACACCATTCAAGTAAGGCAGATGTGTGTCGACCTTCATAAGTCAGGCAATGGCTACAAGAAAATAGCCACCGCCTTAACTTGCCGGTATCTACAGTCAGAGGAATCATTAAGAAGTTTAAAACAACTGGAACAGTGACAAACAAGGCTGGAAGAGGTCCCAAGTTTATCTTGCCACAACGCACAGTGAGGAGGATGGTAAGAGAAGTAAAAAAATTTCCCAAGCTCACCGTCACAGAATTGCATCAAAGAGTGGCATCTTGGGGTCACAGAGTCTCCAAAACAACCATCAGACGCCTCTACATGCCAACAAGCTGTTTGGGAGGCATGCAAGGAAAAAGCCTTTTCTCACTAACACTCACAAACGTAAACGCCTGGAGTTTGCTAAGCGGTACTGGGACTTCAACTGGGATCGTGTGCTTTGGTCAGATGAGACTAAGATTGAGCTTTTGGCAACAAACACTCTAAGTGGGTCTGGCGTAAAACAAAAGATGAGTATGCCGAAAGCACCTCATGCCCACCGTGAAGTATGGTGGAGGATCTGTGATGCTGTGGGCCTGTTTCTCTTCCAAAGGCCCTGGGAACCTTGTTAGGGTGCATGGCATTATGAACGCTTTGAAGTACCAGGATATTTTAAATAAAACCTGATGGCCTCTGCCAGAAAGCTGAAGATGGGTCGTCATTGGGTCTTTCAGCAGGATAATGATCCAAAACATGTGGCAAAATCTACACAAAAGTGGTTCAGCAGTCACAAACTCAAGGTCCTCCCATGGCCATCTCAGTCCCCAGACCTCAATCCAATTGAAATTCTGTGGTGGAAATTAAAGAAAATGGTCCACGACAAGGCTCCAACCTGCAAAGCTGATCTGGCAACTGCAATAAGACAAAGCTGGAGACAGATTGATGAAGTATACTGTTTGTCATTAGCTAAATCCATGCCTCAGAGAATTCAAGCTGTTATAAAAGCCAGAGGTGGTGCAACAAAGTACTAGTAGTGTTTTTATTTGGTGATTCCATATAATTTTCCTCAGATTTGTGTGATTCCATATTTTTTCCTCTGTTTGATCTGTAAAAACACTTGTAATTGACTATAGTTATCTTTCTTTGTTGTTTTTTTAAGTGTTTTATACAGCCAGAATATTGTTTTGTTGAGTGAAAATTGTTTTGTGGCATATATGTGCTTGGTTTTTTCTCTACACAATTAAACATTTGAATGAACATCTTCTGAGAAGGGTGATTCCATACTTTTTGCCAGGGGTTGTATATGTATGCATGTGTATATAGCAAATTTTAGATTATATACAGTATATAGTGAGATTTATGATCAAACTCTTGATGTCACCCAAATGAGGATGGGTTCCCCTTTTGAGTCTGGTTCTCTCAAGGTTTCTTCCTCATAACATCTAAGGGGAATTTTTCCTTGCCACAGTCGCCACGGCTTGCTCATCAGGGATAAATACACACACCATTCACATTAACTGTTGATTTGTGTAAAGCTGCTTTGAGACAATGTCTGTTGTGAAAAGCGCTATACAAATAAACTTGACTTGACTAGTGAGATGTGATATCTAAATACATTTAAAGTTGATTTAAAATATTTAGGATTTTGTGTGTATTTTTTTATATATATATATATATATACAGTGCCCTCCACAATTATTGGCACTCCTGTTTAAGATGTGGTCGTGGACTTCAAAAAATTCTCCTTTTTTTTAAAACAACATAGAACCCAAATGCAAAAAGAGAAAATCCAACCTTTATTTAAGTACATTACTTTGGTGGTAAAAAAAATCACACATTTAGAAGAAAAAAAAAACTTGAAATCATGTGTGCCACAATTATTGGCACCCCTAACAATTCCTCTGAAAAATTTAATATATATATTTTTTTTTTTATATATTTTTCTGTAGTTGCTAAGGTTGGTCAGGGTATCTAGGGACTTTTAATTAGTAATTCATGATTTCCTGTTTCCTGGGGTATAAATATGACGTGACACAGAGGCCTAATTCTCTTACCCATTTGTCAACATGGCAAAGACAAGAGAACACACCATTCAAGTAAGGCAGATGTGTGTCGACCTTCATAAGTCAGGCAATGGCTACAAGAAAATAGCCACTCGCCTTAACTTGCCGGTATCTACAGTCAGAGGAATCATTAAGAAGTTTAAAACAACTGGAACAGTGACAAACAAGGCTGGAAGAGGTCCCAAGTTTATCTTGCCACAACGCACAGTGAGGAGGATGGTAAGAGAAGTAAAAAAATTTCCCAAGCTCACCGTCACAGAATTGCATCAAAGAGTGGCATCTTGGGGTCACAGAGTCTCCAAAACAACCATCAGACGCTCTCTACATGCCAACCAGCTGTCTGGGAGGCATGCAAGGAAAAAGCCTTTTCTCACTAACACTCACAAACGTAAACGCCTGGAGTTTGCTAAGCGGTACTGGGACTTCAACTGGGATCGTGTGCTTTGGTCAGATGAGACTAAGATTGAGCTTTTGGCAACAAACACTCTAAGTGGGTCTGGCGAAACAAAAGATGAGTATGCCGAAAGCACCTCATGCCCACCGTGAAGTATGGTGGAGGATCTGTGATGCTGTGGGCCTGTTTCTCTTCCAAAGGCCCTGGGAACCTTGTTAGGGTGCATGGCATTATGAACGCTTTGAAGTACCAGGATATTTTAAATAAAACCTGATGGCCTCTGCCAGAAAGCTGAAGATGGGTCGTCATTGGGTCTTTCAGCAGGATAATGATCCAAAACATGTGGCAAAATCTACACAAAAGTGGTTCAGCAGTCACAAACTCAAGGTCCTCCCATGGCCATCTCAGTCCCCAGACCTCAACCCAATCGAAAACCTGTGGGGCGAGCTAAAGAGAAGAGTGCATAAGAGAGGACCCAGGACACTGGATGATCTAGAAAGATTGTGCAAAGAAGAATGGTCAAAATCCTCTCTCTGTGTTCTCCAATCTTGTGAAATGTTATAGGAGGAGATTAAGTGCTGTCTTGTTGGCAAAAGGAGGTTGTACAAAGTATTAACATCAGGGTGCCAATAATTGTGGCACACATGATTTCAAGTTTTTTTTTTTTCTAAATGTGTGATTTTTTTACCACCAAAGTAATGTACTTAAATAAAAGGTTGGATTTTTCTCTTTTTTTGCATTTGGGTTCTATGTTGTTTTAAAAAAAGGAGAATTTTTTGAAGTCCACGACCACATCTTAAACAGGGGTGCCAATAATTGTGGAGGGCACTGTATATATATATATATATATATATATACACACACACACACACAATGTTCTCCTGTTGTTTCTTTTAGTATTAATTTATGACACACAATCTGATTATTACAAATAATGTACAAATTTGTTTTTGTTTACATCTCTAGTGTGTGCCAAAACCAGTCTGACCACTTTATTAGAACTGTCACTTCTGAGTCATGCAAATATAAGATCAGGTATTCATGAGGCAGCAGCACAAAATATTAAATCATGGAACAAAAACAACAAAAGTTATTGTTCATGTCAGGGTAAAGATACATTTCTAACTCTGTGACTTTAAAGGTGGCATTGTTGTTGGTACCAGATGTGCTGGTTTGAGCATTACAGATACTGAAAAATCTCCTGTTGGGAATTTTCACTTGTCTGCCATGTGCCCAGTGTTAGTATCTGGACTCCGGATCCACTGTGAACCTGAAACAGATACTAGATCTTCCACTCCAACTTTAACACCAGCAACCATGTCAGGTTTTTTTTTTTAGGAGGCCATGTGACAATGTGAGGAAACATCATAATTATGTAGGTGTGAAATTGAATGAAGCAGTTGGCATGGGAAGGGAAGTAACAAAGTACAAATACTTTAACTGTACTTAATGTAATTTTTCTGGTATCAGTAGTTTACTTGCACTCATTATTTTATTTTTTTTACAAAAATATTTATTTTCTACTTCTAACATTTTAAAAACAGGCTCGTTATTTTTGTTTGAATCTATTTGGTGACGATCAATATTTTTTCTTTTTACTGCGGCGTTTTAAAACCATTAACCTGTTTCTTGTTATTGTGTTGCTTTTTCAACTTACCACTGGTGTATCATTTTCTGGCTCTCACACACAACAGATGCAGGCTAGATTACGAAGCCAACAATGAGCAATACAGAAGGCACCAAGTAGTTTGGGGTTAAGTTGAATGAGACAGAGGAAATCACCTATTTCAACATGACTGAGAACAGAGACATTCCTCATCATCATTTTTTCTCTGTGATCTACAAACAGTTGGGACACTAAACAAATTGTGAATAAAAACAGAAAGCAACACATCTCAAAAAAGTTGGAACAAGACCATGTTTACCACTGTGTGGCATCCCCTCTTCATTTTATAACAGTCTGCAAACATCTGGGGACTGAGGAGACAAGTTGCTCAAGTTTAGGAATAGGAATGTTGTCCAATTCTTGTCTAATACAGGCTTCTAGTTGCTCAACTGTCTTGGGTCTTCTTTGTCGCATCTTCCTCTTTATGTTGTGGTAAATGTTTTCTATGGGTTAAAGACCTGGACTGCAGGCTGGCCATTTCAGTAACCGGATCCTCCTTCTACGTAGCCATGATGTTGTAATTGATGCAGGATGTGGTCTGGCATTGTCATGTTGGAAAATGCAAGGTCTTCCCTGAAAGAGACGACATCTGGATGGCAGCATATGTTGTTCTAGAACTTGGATATACCTTTCAGCATTGATGGTGCCTTTCCAGATGTGTAAGCTGCCCATGCCACACGCACTCATGCAACCCCATTTCATTATAATAGCATTCCTGCATGTGATGCAGTGCCGTCTAAGGGCCCGAAGATCACTGGCATCCAGTATGGTTTTCTGGCCTTGACCCTTATGCACAGAGATTGTTCTAGATTCTCTGAATCTTTGGATGATATTATACACTTTAGATGATAACTTCAAACTCTTTGCAATTTTTCCCTGAGAAACTCCTTTCTGATATTGCTCCACTATTTTTTGCTGCAGCATTGGGGGAATTGGTGATCCTCTGCCCATCTTGACTTCTGAGAGACACTACCACACTTAGCTCTATTTATACCCTATCATGTTGCCAATTGACCTAATAAGTTGCAAATTGGTCCACCAGCTGTTCCTTATATGTACATTTAAATTTTCCGGCCTCTTATTGCTACCTGCACCAACCTTTTTGAAATGTGTAGCTCTCATGAAATCCAAAATGAGCCAATATTTGGCATGACATTTCAAAATATCTCACTTTCAACATTTGATATGTTGTGAATAAAATATAAGTTTATGAGATTTGTAAATTATTGCATTCCTTTTTTATTCACAATTGGTACAGTGTCCCAACATTTTTGGAATTGGGTTTGTAGATGGTGGTTGTTCAGCCTGGATACATTTATTAGATAAAATGAAATTCTTTTGTATTAATATGACGTGAGGTCCATTTATTAGCGTGACCTTACAACAGGTAGTAGTTATGGCTACTTTTTACTTAAGTACATGTCAGAGCCCAAACTTCTTTACTTAAACTTGAGTAAAAAAGTGTAGTCAGAACTTCAGCTTTTACCAGAGTCTATTAGAACATAAGTATCTGTACTTCTACTTGAGTGTAGGATGTGTGTACTTTTGCCATCTCTGGCAATTGGATGTAATAAACACTTAGTCATACAACAAACAGGATGTCAGAGGTCAAAGCACATGTAAGAAAGTTTTGGACTGAGTAAAGTTTTATTACGAGTTCATCTGAGTAAAGTCCCAGACAAGTTGCATTTCTTTTTAACACAACAAAATTCTAGACAAATCCATGCTCTAGGCAGATATGCACAATCATTGTGGGGGTGTAAAAGGAATATATATATATATATATATATATATATATATATATATATATATATATATATATATATATACATACAATATATATATTGTAACTGCTGGTAATAAATTCTAAAGTTGAGAGTTCTAATCCTATTTCTGTCATGGATTTTTTTTTATTACCAAATACAATTAAATCTTCATACAGTTGTGTTCAAAATTATTCAACCCCCAATGCTGTAAATGGTTTTAGGGAATTTAGTGAACATTTGTAATTGTATTCAGAATGAAATCCTACAAGGACTTCTTAAAGAACCATATGCAACTAAAATGACATCAATTAGTTTTGTAATACAGTAGTAAATGTTTCTTTTGTGAATTCTTCATTGACATAATTATTCAACCCCTTAAAGACTACCACTCTGAAGAACAGAGGTTCAATTAAGTGTTTTCAATCAGGTATTGAAAACACCTGTGGATATCAGGGAGCAGCAATAAAGCCTAATAAGCACCAATTAGGCAGCTTTAAAATGACTGTGATACTCAGCTCCTTCTAGACATTTACTGGTGTGGTTACAAACATGGTGAGGTCAAGAGAATGGTCCAGGAAGACAAGAGAACAGGTGATTACTCTTCACAGGAAGGGCAATGGCTATAAGAAGATTGCAAAGATGTTAAACATACCAAGAGACACCATAGGAAGCATCATTCGCAAATTCAAGGCAAAGGGCACTGTTGAAACGCTACCTGGTCGTGGCAGAAAGAAGATGCTGACTTGACTGCTGTGCGCTACCTGAAGCGTAGAGTGGAGAAAAGTCCCCGTGTGACTGCTGAGGAACTGAGAAAAGATTTGTCAGATGTGGGTACTGAAGTTTCTGCTCAGACAATACGGCGCACCCTGCGTAATGAAGGCCTCCATGCCAGAACTCCCAGGCGCACCCCCTTGCTGTCCCCAAAGAATAAGAAGAGTCGACTGCAGTATGCCAAAAGTCATGTGGACAAACCACAGAAGTTTTGGGATAGTGTTCTGTGGACTGATGAAACAAAATTAGAACTGTTTGGGCCCATGGATCAACGCTATGTTTGGAGGAGGAAGAACAAGGCCTATGAAGAAAAGAACACCTTGCCTACTGTGAAGCATGGCGGGGGGTCAATCATGCTTTGGGGCTGTTTTGCTTCTGCAGGTACTGGGAAGCTTCAGCGTGTGCAAGGTACCATGAATTCTCTTCAGTACCAGGAGATATTGGATGACAATGTGATGCAGTCCGTCACAAACCTGAGGCTTGGAAGACGTTGGACCTTTCAACAGGACAATGATCCCAAGCATACCTCCAAGTCCACTAGAGCATGGTTGCAGATTAAAGGCTGGAACATTTTGAAGTGGCCATCGCAGTCACCAGACTTAAATCCGATTGAGAACCTCTGGTGGGACTTAAAGAAAGCAGTTGCAGTGCGCAAGCCTAAGAATGTGACTGAACTGGAGGCTTTTGCCCATGATGAATGGGCAAAGATACCCGTAGATCGCTGCAAAACACTTGTGTCAAGCTATGCTTCACGTTTAAAAGCTGTTATAACTGTAAAAGGATGTTGTACTAAGTACTAAGTTTGAATGTCACTTGGGGGTTGAATAAAACTGATAATGATGTGAGCTCAGAAAAGACATTTGTGGTTATTTCATTATAAATGTTATGTTATATTTGTCTGACCTACACGTGCCTCTTTGATTTAATTGTAAGCAGGATGACTGAATGATCATAATCAATGTCAAACCGACCAAAACAATCAATTTCAGTGGGGGTTGAATAATTTTGAACACAACTGTATATCTCCACATGAGATGAATCTTATTCTATTTTGGATCTTGGTCATGGGCTGATCATGCATTTCCCCTTTCGTGGTAATACGCTAGAACATTCCTTTTATTTCCCAGTTTCCATATGTGCTAGAAAAAGAGAGACGGTAAGAGAGAGTTTTGTGCCATTAATGTCCCAGGATCTTTGACATGCCTTCCTTTTTTTCTAATTCTCTCTACTTCTCCCTACCAACTCAATTTTTTTCTCTTTCATTTGCTTCCCCTCCTCCTCTTTCTCCTTGCATTTTTCTTTGGAGTGTTTGAACCAGATCAGTTCCAGACCTTTAGAAAGCTGTCCCATGATCCGGTGCACACACACATGCCATCCAGTGGTACTCCAGTGCAGCTCACTCTGTTGTCATGTCCAGACAACACTCCTGGAAAGAGGGATGAAAAGATGAAAAGTTGAACATAAGACTCTTATTTTAGACCTTACTTCCTTACGTCAATCCAGTTCTGTACAAGCAGTCTACCTGTCTTAACCTACAATGCTACCTGTTAAGCTGTGCTCTGCCGTGCTATCTTTGTCACTCACCAACTTTCTCGCCCTTTAGCAAGTCCCAGATATTGCAGTTAAAGTTGTCATATCCAGCAAATATGAGGCGGCCTGACATTGACAGGGCCAAGGATGTCACGGCGCTGTTCATTTGGCTGTCCTCGTAGGACATTACTTCCTGATCAGAGCGGATGTCAAACATTTTAAGGGTGCAGTCATCTGAGCCGGTCACAAAAGCATTTCCGTTGTTCAAGAACTAGAAGGAAAGATTAAAGTGTGATTCATTGTAGCCAAAACAAACGGAATGATAATGCTGATGATGATGATGATGATGATGATGATGAGGTATACTCTCTGCATAAGACTATGCCTGTGAGGTAGTTTTCCGTCCCTAACCGTAAGATGTGGTTCTTTACATTGGGCTCAAAAGTAATTTTGAAATTAATCTCATAGATCTTATGCATCACCAGCAATCCTTTCTATAAGGAGTAAATCCTTCTGTCTTACATTAAATGAATATTAATGAACATTCAATCTATATACCAAAATCAGGTTTGAATGCTCTGCATTGATCTAATATTAGAGTGTAACATTGACATGATTAGGTGTACTGTATATTACTATATAATTCAGTTGCCTTGCACTCACAGCAATGGCGTTGACATCACTGGTGTGGCCCTGAAATGTCTGTTTGCATTTTCCATCCCTCATATCCCACAGTTTGGCCAACGCGTCACATGCCCCAGAAATGAACAGGTTTATATCAGGGGACAGAGCCAGACACATGCAATCACCAACATGGTTAAGGTAGACAGTCTTCTGCTTGCCAGACTCTATATCCCACAATGCACTAAAAGAGAGCAATCAGTTAGTCTTTTTATGACAATAATTTTGGGAGAAGAACATCTTGAGGAAATCCCTGCAGAGCTAATAACCATGCTATAGTTTAAATGCAGTAACATTATTTACCAGGTGGTGTCACCAGAGGAAGTGAGGATTTCACTGTCACTAAGAAAGCGGGCACAGGAGAGATAACCTGCGTTTAAAAAGAAATCAGTGTATAAGAAAAATAGTCTTAAAAAAAAAAGTAATAAAAGTCCACTGATACATGAAAATATCAAAGCCACAACTAATAAATCGTCCAGTTTCTCCCAAGTGATACCTGTGTGAGCATCTAATTCTTTCACGATCTTAACCACAGGCGTCTTTAAGTTGTATATTGTGCACATGTTGTCCAGACCACCACTGGCCACAAAGTTTCCAGAGGGTGAATATCCACAGGTCATCACCCATGAGGATTTCAGAGGAACCGCATTAATCTGGTTTGGAAATAATAATGTTTTTTTATTTGTTTGCTTCATTTTGTTCATGAAACAAAATCCATATTCATATATAGTATGGTGAGAGATGTATGCTTCCTGATTCATTCCTACTTCAGATACCTTTAGAAACACATGATACAGTTACTCTGTGAGGAAGTCTCCCACATGGCTATACACAGTCTCACAGTCCACTTCAATAGGAACACCTGTCCCTCTACACATCTATGCAGTTATACACTAAACAGGTTAAAGATGTCAGTTAAAGATTTAAAAAACTTTGTTGTTCTTGGCTGACAAGACTGAAAGCCAATGGGTTATAATGTTTAAGTCCAACAACCTCAAGGCTTGTCATCTTTTTCTGTTTGTCACTCTTTATAAAAAAATGATTACCATTGTCTATTTTTCAGCTCAAACTAGTCTGGCCATTGGCCACTGATTTCCTTTTTAAACAAGGCATTTACATCAACAAAACTCCCATTCGCTGGATTTTCTTTTCACAAACTTTGGAGATAAAGTAATATCTTAAAAACTCAAACCAGACTGCATGGAAACAGCAATCAATTCTCTCAGATCACTTTCCCTATTCCCTATTCCCTATTCCCTATTCTGCTGTTTGATGGAAGCATTAATTAAAGATCTTGAAGACCAGTATCGGCATAAATTTATACCTAATAAGTGACTGATTGGATTGGATGATTGTATGAAAGTCTTATGCATTTATATATTTCCAGATAGTGCTGGGGGCCTAATGAATGTTTATGGTGCAAGGATTAATGTTCATTGTTAAAACTCTATCTATCATACTGACCAGGCCATTGAATGGAGGGTTCTATTCTTTTATTTAATATAGTCAGATAAAGTCAAAGAAATGGCTATTCAACATGTTTAACACTAATGGCAGACAGGATGGGAACTGAAGTGATTATCTGTAAATTATTTAAATTCTAATTTATATTTTGTTTTAAAAAGACTAATCATATTAAAAATGACTCTAGATTTATTATAAAGTGTGTAATACATTGAAAAGTCTAATCCATTGATAAATTTAGTGAAATCCTCAGTATTATATGGTAGTATTGTAGTATACGTTTTGGCTGGATGTAATAGTGGCTATTAGGACATCTTTGTCTCACCTTGTTTCCTGAGTGGGTATCCCAAATAAGGAGTTTTCCATCTTGTGATGCACTGACCATTAGTCTGAAATCAGAAACAGGGGTCTATGAAAAGGGTGGACGAAGCTGTCGAAAGGCAGAGTAACATTGCATGGCAAAATATGGATTTCTTCTTTCTCAACTGATTTCAAACCTCTCTCCAAATTTGGATAACTGCTTTCAAAATAACACAGCCATCTAAATACCTCAAACCTAATCTATTGAAATTTTTTTTTTTTTAAGTTTTTGTTCCTTTCATACAAATAAAAAATTACATGCATTATTTACTTTAGTGTTTTCATATTAGATCTTATCATCAATTTATATGCATATTTTTTTCAACTTTAATGATTTTAAGTTGCCTGTGGTATGGTGGAAAGAGAAAGAAAATGTAAGAAGTCATGAACAAAAGGGAAGCAAAAGTTTGTGATTTCTGCTTCCTCTCTTTTCCAAACAGAAGTCATGAACGAGAGAGGGTCTTGTAAGGGGACTATAGGTAGGTGGAGATATTTTAAATTAAACATGAGACTCAAAGAATCCTGTGGAGGACAATATTACAAATGTATAGTAAAAATACATAATGTGATGTAGATAAAATTCTCTGGACTTGCGTAAATACAACCCCGCCATAAAAACATGAAAATGAATGCATGTTCTTGTATAACCAATGGAAAAAACACATGTATGTTTAAGTTAAGTAATGCAGTGCTTAATTATGTAAAATAATTTGACTAAACTTTCTTTCGGCTTCTCCCATTAGGGGTCGCCACAGCGGATCATCCGCATGTTTGATTTAGCACATGTTTTTATGCTGGATGCCCTTCCTGACGCAACCCTCCCCATTTATCCAGGCTTGGGACCAGCACTAAGAGTGGCTGGGGTTGGTTCCCTGACCGGGAATGATGAGAGCGCCGCATCATAACCACTAGACCACCAGGGGACCTTATTTAAAAGAATCTGACAAAAAAAAAAAAAAAAGACTGTACTCAGTTTACTGTGTTTCTCTTGTTTTTAATGGATTCCATTAGTCTGAGTCCACAAGTCTGAGGCTATTTCAGGCCAGAGTGTGATAATTAATCTAACTAAGCATTAAAGTGGATTCATCATGTTCACAAGATGTTGAAAGAGTTCTGTGAGGAAAATCCTGAGTAGGCTAGGTAGATTATGTCTGAGCTGCAAAGGGAGCAGTCTGTAAGATGTCGAACAGATTTCAAATTTGGTTGCCTTAAAACACAAACTAGGGAACTAAGGGAACTAAAACAAGTGCAACCTAGATTATACACTTTAAAAACAATGGTGTCCTCTTGTCTTTAAACCTTTTTATTGTGACTATACTTACCTACTTGTGATCGTAAATTCTTAATTTTCTTATCATACAATTTTGAGGTTGTGATCACATTCAAATCACTCTTACCTACTATCTGTGGCCCAGTGCAGGGCATAGATTTTAGCCAAGTGGCCTTTAAGCGTCTTCCTGGTCTTCAGCTGTATGGTGGGCGTAGCTACCACTCCAGAGGCAGCAGAAGCCATGTCTGTGTCATGCGCTGCTTTGCGTGCTGCCTATCGGATGAGATATGAATTACACTTGAGTCACAAAGTGTTGTAGAGAACCAAAGCTGTATGAGAACCAAAGCATTAAACATTAGATATATCATGGGAATCTGATGGAAAATCACTTGCTTTCTTTGATTATTGTTTAGAAATATTGTTCAGAAACTGAACAATAAGAACTATAAGAAACACACATAGTGTATGTAAGTGTATGTGAAAACTGATTCCAGATTCAACTCTGCATGCAAAAGTGCTATAAGTCGTTGTAATAAATACTAGATTTTGATTGGCAATGTAGAAATACAACCTCTATCTGTGTCTTTAGGGTTTCAACTTCCTTTTTCATCTTCTCCATTTCACCCATGGTTACAGTTGAAGGTTGTAATTACTGGAAGGAATGAATCGATACAAGGTGACCTGGGCTGAAATATAATAAATGCAGGGCAGTATTAAATCAATGCAAGCATAAACACTAAATCTATTATCTGGATGCACTTTTGTATTTTTTCAATACTGTTTAAATTGTTTATTGATAGAAATACTACAGATATAGTCCATATAATAAGTTGTAATTTTGAATATTACAAATATATATTTAATATTAAAGAATTCTATTACTTATAGAATGGATAGATGCTTGGTGGGGTGTCAGGTTAGAAATCGGTTTGGTAAGGATTTATAGATTCAGAACACTTTAATAATAAATCTCTATGGATAACACACATAGCATCACAATAACCTATTTGTCACAACAGTGTTGTTTTTCTGATCATCTGATACTTTCCATCATCAGTCAAATGTATTATATGAGATGGTTATGTATTATATATCATAGTTATGATTTATAGAAAATTCTATTTTTTGACTTTGAGCATCTTTCACCTGCTGTATGATAACACAAAACATTCCACAAACATTTAAACATTCAGCACATAACTAAATATTCAAACAAGTCTAGATATAAAAAGTGAAGAACAAAGTATTATAAGATTATATTGGCCTGAATACATACATTTGGCGTCATGATGATGTTAATTAGGTGTGTGCTATTAAACGTCTACAGAATTATTGTAATTTGTTTCCAAAAAAGTTGATCAGTCCAAAACTCACCTTTTTTTCCAATACAAAGTGCCTGTTCTCTGATATTCCTCAAGAATTTGTGTTTCTCTTCTCAACTCGTTCTCAGTCCAATAGACTGCTCTTTCGAACGCTTCCTCCGTGTGTTCCCCTAAGACACTGGTGGCGAGTTGCTTGTGAAAAACACACTTATTTTCCTGTTCCTTCCTCTACAGAGGAACAGATGAGGATTGGATCGGATGAAGGAGATCAGGGATGAAGGGATAAGCCTTAAGATGGAAACAGAGTGAGAAGACAAGCAATAGGAAGTGTACTGATTGAAGAGGGGTGACTGAGGGTGGGAGAGGGAACGAAGGTAAACTCAGTGTGGGATGAACATACATAGAAAAGTCTGAAGGCTGGAAATATTATGTCAAAGGGTCATAAAACATTAAAATGCACGTGAACTATAGTGTGGAGAGATGTTTCTAATATGGGCATTGAGATTTGGCCTTCTAATTTCATAAACATGTTGTTAAAAGATCAATAAATGAAGCTTGAAAAAGAAAGGATGAAGTATCAGTTAAATAATAACTAATATTAGTAAAATTAGATTGTGAATAAGTAGAACTATGTGAGACAAGTACGCGTTATAATGGTGAGATATTAACAAATATGGGTTTAGATAGGACTGGTATTGTGGCATTGTAATTTGACTGCATTATTTTGCCAGACCTAATGGGTTGATCTTACTTAATCAGGATCTAGTAGGATTTCTGGGGAATCAGCAATCCTATTAAGGAATTAGAACAGGTGAATCCAAGCATGCGTCACCACTAAAATAGAGTAAGAGATAGCTAAGAAAGAAAGAAAATTGTTTACAATCATGTTAATATATCTAGCACAGAATAACATTGAATTAACCTGTTGGTTTTATAGGGATCCTGGGATCCTGGGTGTGAACATTACATGTGAAGAGGCTCTCTAATGGATTTTATTACACTTGCAGATCCAAGAATCTCTGCAATGTCATATAGATAAAGACTAGTCTGAAGAGGTGGGATAATCACGTTATCTCAGACATCTATGTGATGGTGTGGTACAGTCTCAAAGAAAAGGCAACATTGCCTGTTCAACTGAATCTCCTTATCAACCAAGTAGCATATCTTAATATGTTCTGCTCATAATATTTTATATTTTATATATTATTTTATATTTGTTTTACTTTCGGTTGGTTGGAATACAGTAGTGGTGTTAGTAAAATGTAACAATTTAACCACATTTCATATTCATAATTTTCTAGGAAGATCTGATCCTGGGGAACCAGCTCCTACTTGTGCAAGCTTTAAGAAAAACAAAAACAATGCAGAGCATGAGGCCTGTTGGTATCTGTTTAGATCACATTACTTCTTTGATAAATACAGTAATCCCGTTTATCGCGGTGGTTACATTCCAAAACCTTGATAAACGGATGCCACCCCAAAAATGCTATTTTATGGAGACAGTCCTGTATTGTATTAACATTTACTTTATTTTATAATCAATAATTTTTTTTTTATTATTACATTTAATTCTTTTAACATAAAACTCCATAAAAACAATTCCATATAAGTTTTTAGGTCTATTGTGCTGGGAAAATAAGCCAAACAAATTAGTTATGTGGCAAATGCAATTCCCCCATAAACCAGGGGCACAAGATGCGGGGGGATTACTGTAGATACATATTTGGTAATATCTCTAAAAGTTCACAAGTTCAGGCATGAAGTCTCACATCCCAGGCCACCCAATACACCCTATACTGTGATTTGCATGTACTGGCCACTTTAATAGGTATCACTGTACATCTATTCAGTCATGCAAACATTAGCTTACTTAGCTTACGATGAGGCCATGCAATGTATAAAATGTAGGCCTTGATCACACTTTCCTTTAATTCTTGCAGCAAACATCAGAATAGAAAATAAATGCTGTGGCAGGGTTGTTGTTCCAGATGGACTGAGTTGGGTATTTTAATTCAATTCAATTCAATTCAATTCAATTCAATTCAATTCAATTTTGCATATAATTCAAACAACTGACATTTTCCTAAAGCAGCCTGAAATTTTTTTGAGTACAAAAATACATAAAAAACATAAATCTTTCCTTATATATATTTGTCCCTAATGAGTAACCCATGGGTTGACAATGTGTGTATGTATATGTGCACTGCAAATATATATATAAAATGTGTGTGTGTAAACATAAATACAAGGACAAACATTCTTTACCCTTCACCCATATATGAACATGTATTCTATATGCATATATGTGCCATATGAACGTGCATTTGGGAAAATATGTTACATATATAAAAAATATTTTTTTAAATATATGTGACATATACAGTAAGGAAAATAAGTATTTGAACACCCTGCTATTTTGCAAGTTCTCCCACTTAGAAATCATGGAGGGGTCTGAAATTGTCATCATAGGTGCATGTCCACTGTGAGAGACATAATCTAAAAAAAAAAAAATCCAGAAATCACAATGTATGATTTTTTTAAACTATTTATTTGTATGATACAGCTGCACATAAGTATTTGAACACCTGAGAAAGTCAATGTTAATATTTGGTACAGTAGCCTTTGTTTGCAATTACAGAGGTCAAATGTTTCCTGTAGTTTTTCACCAGGTTTGCACACACTACAGAAGGGATTTTGGCCCACTCCTCCACACAGATCTTCTCTAGATCAGTCAGGTTTCTGGCCTGTCGCTGAGAAACACGGAGTTTGAGCTCCTTCCAAAGATTCTCTATTGGGTTTAGGTCTGGAGACTGGCTAGGCCACGCCAGAACCTTCATATGCTTATTACAGAGCCACTCCTTGGTTATCCTGGCTGTGTGCTTCGGGTCATTGTCATGTTGGAAGACCCAGCCTCGACCCATCTTCAATGCTCTAACTGAGGGAATAAGGTTGTTCCCGAAAATCTCGCAATACATGGCCACAGTCATCCTTTCCTTAATACAGTGCAGTCGCCCTCTCCCATGTGCAGAAAAACACCCCCAAAGCATGATGCTACCCCCCCCATGCTTCACAGTAGGGATGGTGTTCTTGGGATGGTACTCATCATTCTTCTTCCTCCAAACACGTTTAGTGGAATTATGACCCAAAAGTTCTATTTTGGTCTCATCTGACCACATGACTTTCTCCCATGACTCCTCTGGATCATCCAAATGGTCATTGGCAAACTTAAGACGTGCCTGGTTTAAGCAGAGGAACCTTCCGTGCCATGCATGATTTCAAACCATGACGTCTTAGTGTATTACCAACAGTAACCTTGGAAACGGTGGTCCCAGCTCTTTTCAGGTCATTGGCCAGCTCCTCCCGTGTAGTTCTGGGCTGATTTCTCACCTTCCTTAGGATCATTGAGACCCAACGAGGTGAGATCTTGCATGGAGCCCCAGTCCGAGGGAGATTGACAGTCATGTTTAGCTTCTTCCATTTTCTAATGATTGCTCCAACAGTGGACCTTTTGTCACCAAGCTGCTTGGCAATTTCCCCGTAGCCCTTTCCAGCCTTGTGGAGGTGTACAATTTTGTCTCTGGTGTCTTTGGACAGCTCTTTGGTCTTGGCCATGTTAGTAGTTGGATTCTTACTGATTGTATGGGGTGGACAGGTGTCTTTATGCAGCTAACGACCTCAAACAGGTGCATCTAATTTAGGATAATAAATGTAGTGGAGGTGGACATTTTAAAGGCAGACTAACAGGTCTTTGAGGGTCAGAATTCTAGCTGATAGACAGGTGTTCAAATAATTATTTGCAGCTGTATCATACAAATAAATAGTTTAAAAATCATACATTGTGATATCTGGATTTTTTTTTTTAGATTATGTCTCTCACAGTGGACATGCACCTACGATGACAATTTCAGACCCCTCTATGATTTCTAAGTGGGAGAACTTGCAAAATAGCAGGGTGTTCAAATACTTATTTTCCTCACTGTATGTACAAGTATCTGACATATTTCTATATCTGTGAAATCCAAACATGGACATGTATGCAATATATGTACTTTGCATATATTGCTTATTATAAGATTTCTATACAGGTTCTTGTGGCCTTGTGAAAACTGGTCCACTTCTGGGACCAGAGGAGAGATCATGCATAGCTTCCAGGGTTAAGCTTAGTTCCACCAAACACACTCTAATCGCCCAGCACCTACCAAATCGGACCCCGACAATAAGAACACCTGAAGGTGTTATTAGAGGAGGGGAATTTTGTAATCCCTCTGGAAAACACTGACTCAGCATATTGATTACGTAAATCGCTGCCAGGTGTGTGATGCTTACCACTTGCTTACTCCAACTCTGCCCCCATCCCCAAATCGGCACTTGGCCACACTCCAACTGCCACAGGCAACTTTTTATTGGACTTTAAACTTTTCAACTTTTGTATTGCCATTCATTTATAGACTTATAAATATAATACAACATTAAATGAAATCATTTATAATAAATAGTTATATACACCAGCCACATCTGGCTTATATAATGTATACACCAGCCACATCTGTCTATATAATGTATACACCACGTTTGGTGTATATCAGGTTTAAATAAGAAGAGATGCTTTTACTGCACTTACTAAAGACAGTAAAAAATTACGTTAGTCTAATCTAGATGTAACAAATACATGCACAAGTTTTTCTACATCCTGTAATGACATCATATTTCTTCACATAATCACACATAAACTTAACAAAACTACCAAAAAGTTTAGTCAGTAAATTCAAGTCAGTAGAAATTAATCTGAATGCAATACGACCCAATTTGGATTAAATATAGTAAATATAGACATAGTTTCAAAATCTGGAGTAATTTCAGATCATTAACTCAGCTTCTTCATCGCCTATATGTACCTTGCCATATTACTATGATAAAATGTATATTCAGATCACCTACTGTAAATTTATCAGTGATTTCTCAGAGTTAAAGGCAAACTTTTATATAGAATAGCCTTTATTTGTCATATATACATTACAGCAGAGTGAAATTCTTTTCTTCGCATATCCCAGCTTGCTTAGAAACTGGGGTCAGAGCACAGGGTCAGCCATGATACAGCACCCCTGGAGCACAGAGGGTTAAGGGCCTTGCTGTGGGACCCAAGAGTGGCAGCTTGGTGATACAGGAGCTTGAACCCCCGAACTTTTAATCAGTAACCCAACACCTTAACGACTGAGCTACCACTCATATAAATATGCATATATATATATATATATATATATATATATATATATATATATATATATATATATATATATATATATATATATAGTGGAACCCGTTATGTCGATGTCCTAGGGGTCGCCAAAAGCATCGAGGTAACCGATGATCGAGATAAACGAAAATCAAAATGGCGGCAATATATTAACGTGTTTGAAATTTCTTTATGTACATGATGTGCGTTAATAAATGAGAATGTGCATGCACGTGTTTTGGAGGTTTTTACACAACAGCGTTGCGCGATTTGTTTGATGAAGGCATGCTATAAAATGTACATACGTTTGTTAACAACAAAAGGCATAAGTGCACCTACTAACAGCAGAGATTTACCAGTATACAATACAAACCACCGTCCATTCTCCATACAAACCTTTATTATATTCTCCAACATTATAAACACACAGATCGCTCAAAAAAAAAAAACAGCGGCTGCACAGTGCCGTCTCACATTTAGTCCACATGTGGAAAAAAAAAAAAAACATAACTAAGTGTCTGAAAACTTATGACCATCAGGCTGAAGTAATCCGCACAAACACACAAATCAAAGTGTCCGGAAAAGCTGACCGGCGGCACGGCGCGAAGCCGGAAAAAAAAACCCGGAAGATCCAAAACCGAACCCGAAACCAAAAACGAGGGACAGAAAAGTCTCAAACGTGAACGGCCGAAGGGGGCGTGGCAGGTGCTTTCTCGGCCGCTTTCTCTGAAGCTCCCAGCTTCAACTCCTTACCGAGAGCCGTGCTCCTTACCGAGTAAGGAGCACGGCTCTCGGTATGAGCGACGCGCCGCCGGTAAGGAGTCGAAGCCAGGAGCGCCGCGCTCCCGTTCATCGCATAACATTTAACAAAAAAATGCATATGTGCACTTACTAACAGCAGAGATTCACCAGTATACAATACAAACACCTGTAGTATCTGTAAGGTTTGATTTTTCCACCACTTTCGCGAGTTCTTCTGCGGCTGCACAGCGCCGATCGACATAACTGACATTAAAATTTCTAATTTTTCCCCCCTTGTGCTCGAGATATCAGGGTTCCGCGACATAAAAAAAGTCGACATAACCGATAAAAAATGCGTAGACAAAGCGAGAATTTGGCGGTTCCACTTCAAAAACGTCGACTTAATAGGGTTGTCGAGATAACCGAGGGCGAGATAACCGGGTTCCACTGTATATATATATATATATATATATATATATATATATATATATATATATATATATATATATATAATAAAATATAAATATACATACCCTACATATAAATATAACAGTCAAAAAATCCACACTATTAATTTAAAGCCAGATTACTTCAATTTCTAACACTAAGGACAGCATAATAATTTCTGACTTGTTTCTGCAAAATCATCAACTTTTGTACTAGATCCCTTACCTGACAATGAGAGCACCAGATGAGAGATATCAGTATTGAGAAATTGAAGAATTATGTTTCAGCATTGAGACATAACATTGAGGAATGTGTAAATGACAATCAATAGTGTTTATGTATGTTTAAATTTACTGGATTTTTTTTTTTTTGTCTCGTAATTATCTTAAATGTATGCTCCACGTATTTAATAAGAAAATGTAAGAAGTATGCTCCAGCACATGGAGCATCAACCTTCTTATGTTTCTTGATTTACCTATTAAACATAGCACTAAACAGAAGTTCTAGATATTTGCTCTAATGTTGCATCACAACTCCAACTACTAGGTATTCATATTAATATAAAGGGTTTGCAATGGTGTATTAATGTGATGCTAAAGCAGATTATCTCAGCACTTAGACAAGGTTAAGAATGTACAACCAATCATGCCTTAGCTTAGCGGGTGACACCTGTTTTAAAAGCACAGACCACAGCATGTTAACTAAGGCATAGCATGACCAACTGTCATTGAGACAGCTCAAATAACTTAAAATGCAATTTACACTAATTCCCACAGATTACTTAGTATTTATTCTCTGAATATTTGTCAGTGCTCATATGGTGCTGCAGGCAACTTCAAGGATATAGAAGTGGCAGAAAGGTTAGTGCTCATCAACATCTCGACTTCAGGTGTTTGTGCAGCAAAGACATGGACATGGACTGACAAGAAATTAAAAGGTTTGTAAAAAAGGGGGGCTACAGGCAGTGTTATAGACCTTAATTCAAGTGGATTTAATTGACTTTATGCCAACAATCTACACAAATAACATGCTACCCTTTTTCATGCATTTGAGCAGGTTCTTCCATTGTTCCAGAAATAATCTCTCAGATTGCCACATTTATGTCTCTTCACAGTTCACAGTCCTATGGGCTTCCAGTCTGGGTTTCGCCTGGGTCACTCAGGGAATTTCAGAGACTTGTCCTGAAGCCGTTCTAGTATTGTTTTGGCTGAATTCTTCAGGTTACAGGTTTCCAACTAGAAACTTACTATAAGGATATTTGTTATTCCAGCAGATTCTCCCATCTCTGAAGAAGCCTCTTGAGCCTAGAGTGGCCATTAGATTCTTGGCCACCTTTCAAAACAAAGCTCTTGTGGCTCAGTTGCTGAGTTCCCACTCTTGACAGACAGTCCAAACTTTTCTTTTTCACACCATTGTGCTCCTGGAAGCATTCAAATCTTTCGAAATTGTTTGATGCTCATGAACAGAAAGGTTTATAGACCCCATACACAGGAGTTAATCTATTTCTAATCATGTCTATGCAATTGAATTTTGTACAGACAGACTTTAGTCAGAAGTCTAGAATTCTTACGACATCAGAGCAAACCAGATGCACAAGTACTTCCACCAAAGCACACAGTCTGACAAAAAAAGAATTTTTTTTGTTTTGTCTTGTTTGTTAATACATTTGCAAACAAAAATCTAAATCATGTTGTTGATTTGCCATTATTTATATTTGTGTGTAGATTTAAGTTGATTATGTTAATATTTACATTTATTAAAATGAACACTACAGTGCAAAGTAATGGAGAGTGTGTTAGAGAAGTGAAGAAAAGAGTGCAGGCAGGAGTGATTTGTGATAGTAGGGTATCTGCAAGAGTGAAAGGGAAAGTTTATAGGACTGTGGTGAGACCTGCGATGTTGTATGGATTAGAGACAGTGGCTTTGAGTAAAAGACAGGAATTGGAGCTGGAGGTAGCAGAACTGAAGATGTTGAGGTTTTCGTTGTGAGTGATGAGGATGGACTGGATTAGAAAAGAGTTTATTAGAGGGACAGCACATGTAGGACATTTTAGAGACAAGGTGAGGGAGGCGATATTGGTTTAAAAGAGGCAGATGTAGAGGACAGGGGGGTATTAAGACGGATGATCCGCTGTGGCGACCCCTAATTGGAGAAGCTGAAAGAAAAAAAAGAAGAAGAAGAAGAAAATGAACACTACAATACAAAATAAACTCAACCATACAATACAAATGACAGGTCAGAACATTTGTAAAATGCAAGTCATAGGGTGTAGTTTGTGTTTGGAAACAGCTGATGGCAGTATAGCCTGTTTCCCTTGTGCAGTACCTGTCTGACAGTGAACCACACCTTTTCCAAGAATCCATAATCCTTCTGGGATTGAAAAACCACTCCTTCAATGCAGGAACATAACTGAGTTACTTTACTCATGAGAACCAACTGACTTTTCCACACATTAAAATAAATTTCAAACAAAAATGTAAATATGCAGATGCTAGAAAAGCACAAAGAATAGGCAGAGCACAGAGCAAGTGAGAAATTCTCCTCATGCATTGGAAAAAGTCTGGGTTTTTTAAATAAGTTTAAGAAATGTTAAGTTTATAAATGATTGCGAACAAGATACATGAAACCCAAATTTCAACATTTCAGACTTTGCTATGAAATCATGGCACAACCCCTTTCAGATTCAGAACAATTTGCCTGGGGTAGGCAGAGTGGGAGAAAAAAGCTAGTGTAGGGGGTCCATCACAACATGACACATAACATAAATAAATCTACTAGGTCTGAAAATCCAAATGTGCCAAATATGTAGTTTGATGCATCTTTTCAACCCATACAATTGTTTTGTAATTTGGTAACCCTAACCCTAACCCATAATTATAATTAAAGATTTAAGCATGTTTTTTAATATGTACAGGAAACTATCTGTTATACAATACAATGAAATTCTTTCTCTGAAAATCATCTAAGCAAAACCTGACATCATTTATACAGTGCATACTGGGCAGGGCATACAGGGCAGGAAACATAACTGACAAAATTTTAGAATTCAAGCAAAGTAAATAAAATTAAATTAATAATTAAAATAGAGACTTTAATCATTTATACTTAGCAGGACTGAATATACCATAGTAAATCACACAAAATATATAACAAATAAATTGTAAGGTTTTTGGAAATGCAGTTCTCAGGGTAGGGCAGTCGAAGATGCTGGGCGTGTATGCACATGTACACACTGCATACCCGTACAGCACTCCACTGTCTGTGTGTGTGTTTAGTATAAAAAGCATGAGAACGTCAATTTCAAAATTCCTCTGCAAGTATCCAACTGGTAGCATGTCGTGGCTTGCAGGCTTCTCACTCACACAGCCTTACAGGGGTAGGAAATACTCACCGGTGACCTAATCATTTCTGAGGATTCATTAGGTAGATTAGTTGGACTAAATGCCAAATAAGAGTATTATCATATGATCAATATGGTCTAATTTACCAAAACATTTTTTTTTTCAGCCAAATCTTGACCAGATACGTCCTAATCTAGAGTTGTACATTCTGTGCCCATAAAAAGTGCTCTTCTAAAATGTACTTTGTTGTCCAGCACTACATTGAACAGCATCCATAATGTAGATTGGCTTTATCCAGTTTAGGTACGACTTGTGTCAGACAGCCCTTCTGCAATAATTCCTGTTTCCTTTTTTTTTTCATGTGTCATGTGATCTAAAGTTGTCAGATACAGCACACTTCTGTAGGTTTCCTGGTTAGATTTTATCATCACGTTATCTATTTTTGGCAGATATATCAGGTATATTATATGCGATATAAATCAATACCAGATGTTGCTGTACAATGCTGTTATATTGATTATTATTTTAAACTATTGTATTTGCACAGTATTCTTTATTAAAAAACACACACACACACACACACACACACACACACACACACACAAAACTGACGAGGTAACAAATTCCTGCTAAAGACTTCATTGTGTAATAATGAAATGAAATATTTTATATGATATACAACAGCTACAGTTTTGGAGACAGATCCGCTGAAGTGACCCAGAGCAGCTGAAAGAAGAAGAAGAAGAAGAAGAAAATGAAGACGAGCTACAGTTTTATTATTAATTTTATTTTATACATTTATGTTTACAAAATGAATCAATTATTGTTCATTATATGTAATTATATAAATTACCTTTCTGGCTTTATTTCTGTCTAGTATTCCTGCATTACATACTAATGTCTGTTTCAGACAATACACGCAGAATGATTTTATTTTTTCTACAAGGAGTTTATGGACCTCCTTAAATCTCCAACATGCTAGGCCTCAATGGTGGATTCAAAAAAAGCCAAGGAAAAACAGTTATCAAATGTTCCTGATCTGCAGCAGCAGGTTTTGAACTACTTTGCAATGAAACAAACACACATAGACAAACATAATTATAGGATAGAGTATTTAAAGGTTGGAAGACAGGAAGAACAAGTTTGGTCCTGAGAAATGAATCTTCTATAAAAGTTTATATGCCATGCAATAAAAGCAGATATTAATTTTTTTTTATTTAAGAACCAAGAGTTAAGTAAAATGAAATCGTTAAAAGCACTGGAAAGAAAACCTAAAATATAAATATGCAGTAGAGATAAGAGAAAAGGTTGATAAATAAAAGTAGAGAAGAGTAACATGGTAAGATGTGGAAGCAGGGCTGGGGAGGAGGTGAGAACCTGATTATCCACATTTTGTAGCCTGAGGTGAAACTATGAGCAAAGCAGCTATTCAGTGTACTAACAAAAACAGGCAAATGCAGGCAAATGAAAGACATGTATTTGCATGGGTGCAATATTGTACACACATCTACACTCATGCATGCTCAAGGCATCACACTCGAAGCATGCAATCACACATGATGTTTATTGTTAGGTGACATGGCAGTTACCTAAGTAATACCAGCCAGTGACATGAACAGCTGCAACAGCATTGCTGTGATCAAGTACTGATGTTTGGATGTTGAGGAGGTTCCAGTTCCAGTTCATCCCAAAGTGTTCAGTGTGTTTGAGATCAGGACTGACACATAATGAAGTATAATAAAGAAGCGGATGTGTGGATAATTTTCTTTTGTAATGTATAAACAATTATACATACAAAGAACAAAACAACAAAGTAACAAGGCAAACGTGCATAAAGACTTGAAATTTGAATAACAACCACAACCATTGAGGAATCAGGTGCAAAAACAAACATGTAACTGTGCAGTGGCTGATGGAATGTGTAATCAATGTCACCTGGGATACAGTAGTTCTGACAAGGGCTCTTTGCAGGACACTTGAGTTCTTCCATGCCAAACTTTGGTAGAAGAAAGAATTGAACTGTTTGGCTATAATGATTGGCACGAAGTGTGGGGAAAAATAAGCACTTTCCAAGTTTGCTTTGTAGAATTCAAGTTATATTTATATTAAGTTTGTAATCTAGCGTACCAGTGTAGATTTATTCATTGCTAGAGACTCAAAGCACTTTTGTTCTTCGCTCTGGTGAAGGGCGTCTGCTAAATGCCACAAATGTAAATGTAAACACCATCCAAGCTTTAAATAATGGTGATGGCAGCACATTGTTGTACTTTCTTCTGCAATAGAGACTGGGTACTTCAGAATAAAAATGGCTCGAGGAAGAAGGATTACATAGGCATGTTATACAGAAATGTGCACTATATGGACAAAAACTTTGGGACACCTGACTTTCCCTGCCATATGTGGTTCTTTCCCAAACTGTTATCACAAAGCTGAAGGCAAAGAATTGTATAGGGTGTCTTTGGATACAGTAGCATAACTTGAACAAGAAAACCCAAACCTATTCCAGCATGACAATGCCCCTGTACACAAAGCAAACTCAATAATGATATGATTTGCATGCGTTGAAAACTGCACCCCAGACCTCCTCACCTCACCTACATTAGTACTTGACTTTACTAACACTCTTGTGTCGGAATGAGCACAGATCTCCCTAAGTACACTCCAAATTTATGTGGAACATCTTACCAGAAGAGTGAAGGGAATTATAAGAGCTAATTGGGACTAAATGTGGAGTGGGATGAACAAAAAGCACATACTTATGACCAGGTGTTCGCAAAACTTTAGCAATATAGTGTATTGCAACATTTACCAGGTTCTTACAAGCCACCTCACATTTATGTAGGGCCAGAAATGTTTCTGGTATGCTTCATGATTATTAGGAAACAGTCTGGTATCCTAACCTGTATAGCAAACCGTAACTCTTATTACAATGTGGTAATGTAATCATGTACAGGCAATACGCCATTGCATATTATAAATGGCAAGCTCAACTTTTGCTATGTCTGCTACATCAGGTAATAATAATCTATTACCAGCCAACAGTTTTGTCACTGTTGTGTTATATATGTGGTATATATATATATATATATATATATATATATATATATATATATATATATATATATATATATATATATAGGCAAAATCTTTAATTCTATTGTCTGGTATGCCAATGCCACTTCCTGTTCATTCTCACAGCTGCAACTTGTTTCACTTCCTGTTAATCTCATTCCTCTTGATAATGTCTCATCACTTGTCAGCTTGACAACTTGACAGCTTCTGACAAATTAATGGTACATGATTGCATGATTTGCATCCAATAAATGCAAAAAAAGATGAAGTGGAGAGCCTGGTGTTAAAGTAGGTGCTGAATATAGAGACTAAATATCCTAACTCTGCATTAAACAACCACAGAGACTTTAAAAGTACATTTCAATATCCAGCTGACACAGAACACTGTGGAGAACACACTGTGAATCATTTCCACATTTAAAGCACTGCAACAAGGGATTTGCTCAAGGGCCTAGAAATGACAGCTTTGGTACTGGGATTTAAACCTACAACTGTTCTGTCACACATACAGATTTCTAACCACTGAGCTAACGTTTCCCGAAGCACTTCAAATATGGCCTCTTGTGAAGTAAAAATATCCTGTAGGTGGACAAATGTATCAGATATATTTTTTAAATTGTTGTATTGATTGCTGCTGTTTCTGTTTTGCACAACATTTTGTGTTTATATTTACAAATACACTTGTTTACAGTTCTCTTTTTGCGCATTGTACTGTATAACATTATACAGTAGGTTTACTGGTGGCACTATTTGGTGTTTTGTGTATAAAAAACTGTCTTGTGTTGTCTGTTTGCACTGTCTTTTGTCTGCACTGTTTGCACTAGGTTGTACACAATGCACTTTGTGTGACTTGGATAACTGTTCTTAGCTCTGTGTTCTGTTATTTATCTTTATTTTTTGTGGTGTGCTGTAGCTCTATGTTGTATTATTTATCACCAGGGTTCTGGAAAAACATTGTCTCATTTTATTGTGTACTACATCAGCTATCAGCTGAAAGGACAATAAAAGCTTCTTGACTTGATTCCTGTAGCAATGTGTCTATTCAGAATCAGCTATGTGTTCTGCACTATCATGCATCTGTAAGACAATGGATATACTTTTGAGTATGAAAGGTACTGATTTTGGACTGAGAAGACAAATGGTCTCCTTCCGCTTTCAAACCTTCTCTATCACCAGGTGGACAATCTTTCTTTCAACAGAGGTGGTGGTCTTATTGCATAACCTGTCTCCTATTTTTCATGCTGATCTTTCATCCATCTTCAAGGACGATCAAGTATTCTTCACACATCCACCAGAAAATCTATATATAAGGACCCCCATCCACTCTCACATTTGCGGATTATTACCCTCCTATACTTCTATACACATTCCACTTACTCTCCTTCTCTGTGGTAGTTACATCTCCTTACTCCTGACACCTCCCTTCCAACTATCACTTCTCCTTGTCCCTTAAAAATACTATCTAGGGAGGGGACCCTGGAGCAAACAGTGCATATTTCTAAAATGCTGCCAACTTCCCTGAAGAAGCTGCTCAAATGAGTAGTGAAACTTATCGACCCAACCGGATAGAAGTCCAGTTGACATGACACAATACTGATTTCTGTATTTTTACCAGATAATTTTGCTTTCTCTGCAGAAATATAAGATCCTTAATCCTATATGAATGTATTTCCCCCCCCCAAAAAAAAAAAAAAAACTAAGGTAAATCTGAAAAAACTATATACTGGGCAGTAGAAGAAATTCAATGTACTTTTCCCAAAAAAATTGTTTAGAGCCATCATTGGGTGTACTCTCACATTCTTTATCACCTCTTGATCCCCTCTTTGAGAAGATATATGCAATGCTGAGAACATGAGAAAAACTAGAAAAGCAAAAGTAGAATAGGAAGTCAAGCTGGCTAAAGGCAGTGGGACACAAAGTTCAATGCAATGGGACACAAATTTCACATAGCTACTAAAATTCTGCATAAGATGGGCAGACGCCACAACATAAAAATGTAATTTTATTTTGCTTGACCTTAGTGCAGCTTTTTACAACATTGATTATAATATTCTTTTAGCTAGACCAGAAATGTTGTTGGAATAAAGGGAACAGTTCTCTCCTGGCTTAGGTCTTATATGACTGATTGCGATAAGTTTGTTGATGTAAATGGTGAGTCGCACTCTTCAAGGTAAAGTTTGGTGTTCTGCAATGATCTGTTTTAGGCCCACTGCTATTCTCTTTATTTATGCTGTTCCTGAGTTTTAGACATAAACATGGTATTCACTTCCATTGCAATGCTGATGGTACACAGTTGTATGTTTCAGCAAAGACTGTTAAGAGAGTTCAGCTTAAAAATGTTGTGGAGTGTGTAAAGATAAACATTAGACAGTGGATGCTTAATAACTTCCTTCTGCTCAACTCGGATTAGAAGGAAGTACTTTTACTTGGACAACATACAGCTAGAAGTAAACTTTCTGATTACGTAGCATGTCTGGATCGTGTTTCTGTGTCAGTGTGTACAGCAGTCAAAGACCTTGGTGTGATTATTGACCCTAGTTTTTCCTTTGAGGCTCATGTGAATACATTACCAGGATCGCCTTCTTTCAACTTAAAAATATTGCTAAAATTAGAAATATGTCATTACAGGATGTAGAATAACTAGTTCATGCTTTTGTTACATCTAGATTAGACTACTGTAACGCTTTACTGTCTGGGTGTTCGAGTAAGTGCAAAAATAAGCTTTAGTTAGTCCAGAATGCAGCAGCAAAAAACATGACCACATCACCCCTGTATTAATCAGCCTACACTGGTTCCCCTTCAAATCTCGCATTGATCATAAAATAATAATTCTGACGTATAAAGCACTTAACGGTCTTGAGCTGCAGAATCTAAGTGAACTTTTGTACCATTTGTATCTCCCTTGCCTACTTTGATCAAAAGGTGCAGACTATTTGTTGGTTCCTCAAATAATAAAAACTACAGCAGCTTTCATACAAAGCCCCACAGTTATGGAACAGCCTTCTAATTAGTGATCAGGACTCATACACAGTCTCAGTGTTCAAGTCAATTTATGACATTTGGCAGACGCCCTTATTCAGAGCAACTTACAACTGAGCAGGGCAGGGTTAAGGGCCTTGCTCAAGGGCCCAGCAGTGGCAGCTTGGGGGTGGAGAGATTTGAACCTGTGACCTTCCGATCCAAAGTCCAATGCCGTACTAAAGTGCTTTAAGTCTCTAGCAATGAATAAATCTACACTGGTACGCAAGATTACAACCTTAATATAAATATATCTCTTGAATTCTACAAAACAAACATGGAAAGTGCTAATTTAAGTATTTCAGTAAAAGGTAGGTCTTCAATCGTCGCTTGAAGATAGTCAGGGACTCCGCTCTACGGACATCTAGGGGAAGTTCATTCCACCATCTCGGTGCCAGAACAGAGAAGAGTCTTGAAGTATACTTACCTCTCATTCTGAGAGAAGGTGGTACCAGTCGAGCAGTGCTGGAGCATATCTTTCTCTCTTTGTCACCCATCTCTCTCTCTCTCTCTCTCTCTCTCTCTCTCTCTCTCTCTCTCTCTCTCTCTCTTTCTCTTTCGGTCTAGTTAAACATGCTCACTCGGATCTGCCCACTTCGTCCCGGCCTGCCTCTGAATGGTGTTCTCTTTGATTGGAGGCCACTCTAATGTCAACAGTCTGCTACACTTACTCAGAACTACAGTTTGCATTTGATCACTATCATTGCACACCTCAACATTGTTTAACTTTAATAAATAGAAATTCAGTGACACCCAGATGAGGTTGGGTTCCCTCGTGAGTCTGATTCCTCTCAATGTTTCTTTGTTCTGTGAAGAGATGCAGCATCATTTAAAATTCTTTGTGAAAACCATGGACTTTGGAAGTCATGCCCTCCAGCTTGTTTTCATAGCTTAGTATAAAAGCCTGCATCTCTGAGGGTACGGGGGTGCATTAATGCGTATGAAATGGGCAGCTTGCACATCTGAAAAAGCATCATCAATAGTAGTTGCAGGTTTTTTAACATTTACTTTTACCAGATGTAACTGTAACTGTTCTCCCTTGTTTCTCAGCATGGACTGATTAAATGAAGCTAGGAAGCTACAAATTGTTAAATGTGACCCTGTTCCAACTGCTTTGAAACATGCTCTAGCCATCAAATTTCATTTTACCTTATTTTTAAATTGTACATTTCCCTAGTTTAAACATTCAATATATTTATATCTAATAGTTTCAATAATAAAAAGAAATTATTATTTTTAGGTGAATTCATCCTGGAAGGCTCTCACTACTGCCATTACCTCTTAACACTGATTCTGTATCACTGCTTACAACATTAGTCTATCCAGTAGTAACCGAACAAACAAACCTATGTTCATCAACACCAGGTAGAGCTACACCCACTTTGAAATATTAGCGCATGTGTGGATAATGCTTTCTATTTGTATGTGAATTAAACATATCATCAACCTTTGCCCTGAAAGAACAACTAAGAAATACATCACTGTTTCATTGCTTATGATATGTGTCCCACTATGCACAAAATAATCATTCATCATAAATGGCATTTTTGTGATGTAAGCAAATCAATGATTCAAGTAATTCCATTTAGTGTGGACTAAAAGAAATGCATTTTATTAAGTAAAATAAATGTTTATTTTAGTAAACATAACACAAAAGTTACTTACTCATAGACGAAGCAAACAATATATTTAATGTCCACACATCTTTAGTTAGTGTCAGACAATGTTCCAGGAGGATCCGAATGCAGGTAAAAGTTAAGGGATTTAAAAAGACAAAGCCATGAGATCAGGCAGGCAAATGTCATGTGTTGTACAAACTGACTAAACTAGACTAAACAGGGTTAAACACAAAGATACTCATATAGTTCAAAATGGAAAACAGCAAACAGCATTCTAAAACTTGATAATGCCAAGTATACTGAGATAAACTATATGCATACTTTGCAGTGAGAAGCAGTCCTTTTTCAATTTTGGCTGTGATTGTGTGTAGTTAAATCCGTGTAGTATGCTCAACATGAAAATGTGTGTGTGTTCTATACAGAGACGCCCTAAATGGAGGCAAAAGCTTAGTAGTTAATGCATTAGACTTTGGATCTGAAGGTCATGAGTTCAAATCCCAGCTACATCTAGCTGCTGCTCCTGAGCAAAGCCCTTAACCTCATGACTGCTCAATTGTAAGTTTCTCTGGATAAGGAGATCTGCCAACTGCCATAAATAATGACCATGCTTGTAGTTCTCTGTGTCCACTAGGAATTGGAGTTTGTGGTTTGCTGTGACAGGACAGTTAGAAAAATAAACAGGACCTTTTTTTTTTTTTTACATGTGTGGAAGCCACACATGCAAATGTACACACACCCTGGAGCATATGCTTTTTAAACTAGTAGTATGCTCAGAAACTGGGTGACACTGAAAGTGGAAGTATGTGTGAGTTCTGGGTAGTGAAGTCTATGTTGGCAATTTATCTGCTGGGAAAAAATGTTTGTGGTTTCCTGTGACATGACAGTTAAACAAGCCCCTTGGTTTTTCTTTGCTTTGAGTATGCAAGACAAACATGCAACTGTACTCATACTCAGGAGCAAAAACTTGAACTTGACACTGAGAAATCTGTGAGAATAAAAAGTCTGAGACAAACCAGTTTTTGTTGACTTATCCTGTGTCTGCTTAGGTGTTAAAAATGTTTTTACTTACATACATTTAATTTAATTTAATTTACATATATTGTCTTGAATGGATCGGAAACTGCACATGCATTACACAACTCTGATTATAAGTAAGGGCAAGATATATCTGTATATCCTTTAAATTGGGTCAAACAACATACTACATTTACATTTACATTTGCGGCATTTAGCAGACGCTAAAAAAAGTGCTTTGAGTCTCTAGCAATGAATAAATCTACACTGGTACGCTAGATTACAAACTTAATTTAAATCAGACTATAACTCTTGATTTTTACAAAGCAAACTTGGAAAGTGCTAATTTGAGTGTTTTAGAAATACTAAACCCCTGGAGACGGATGATCCGCTGATCCGCTGTGGCGACCCCTAATGGGAGCAGCCGAAAGAAGAAGAAGAAGAAGAAATACTAAACCTAGTCTGTGTGTGGGTACAATTCTTTTTTGTCAATATCACATGCAACCTGATAAGACCAATCCAGACTCTTAATGTGTATTTATTGTTTCCAATGCGTAAATTTGAGAGTTTGAAAATTGTATGCAATTTATTGTAAATTAATAAGAATTTTAAAGGGATTTTTAATTCAATTAATAAAAAAACTACACATTAATGAAAACCTTTTTAGCAGCTAAACTGAGAAGCACACACAAAAAACACATTAACAGTAAATCCCCAAGCCCTGTAGTCTGGTTGAGCCAGAGGAGAAATGATGGGAGTGGCAGTACAGAGCAACAACAGAAGTCACACGCAGCACAATAATGCCTACAGGTCACCATATGGAAAAGCGTTTTATATTAGGTCTGCTCGAATTTTAATCAGCCTGCATATGATTCGCATCATAATGCTGCATTACAAACCACAAACTGACATAAATATGCATCTGATATAAATAAATATAAATATATAAATAAACCATAATAAAATTATGGTTAATGATTGGAAGCAATAGAACCGAATCACAGAATACAGATGATGTGGAACACAATAAACCAGATGATGTGGATCATAAAACATTTTTTTAAGGAATGCCTGATTAAACTCAATTAAAGTGTAGCAAAATCACTCAATCGTCCTCAGAATTGCTTGAGCCACCCTTGTCTTAAAGGATCTGCCCTGTTGACATAAGACAAAAGAGCCTGCTGGACTAGCTATTACCAAAGACAATCTGTTCTGTAGTGGGTGGAGCCATGAAAAATAAGGTTAAGGACGGATACCTGTGCAGGATTTCTTTAACAAGACTTCTGTGTTTCAGCAAGGTGTGTGTGTGTGTGGGCGTGTATGCGTGTGTGTGAGTGGTTTGTCAATGATTTGTAACACAGTGCTGAACATATGGCTGTGTGTGTGTGTGTGTGTGTGTGTGTGTGTGTGTGTGTGTGTGTGTGTGTGTGTTTGCTCGAGTGAGTGTCTTTTTAACAAAATCTTCTATAAAAATTTGGTAATTAAGGTCTATTTTGCTGGTTTATATTTACATTATTTAAGTTTAATTAGTTCTGTTTGAACAGGAATGACTTGATCACACCATAATTTTATCACCACCAGAACTGAAGTTAAAAGATTTTTCATTAATGTATCATTGCTTTAAAACAAGGAAAAGCAGGAGTAATGGAAAAGTTGGGCCCCACCTCCAACAGTCTCATACTCTACACATTCTTCTATTTTATACTACACAGAATAAGGACATGGCATTGACATGGAATCATCAACATAATACATAAATAAAAATGTTATTTAATGATCAATAAAGCCAAAGGTTCTTCATAGCATTGCATTTAATTAAGAAAAACACTTTTTCTACATTTAAATTGTCTTTTTTTTCTGAAAGATGTGTAACTTTTGTACTGTTTATGCATCCACAGAAGTGTTTCTGGTATACTCATAGAGGTGTCTCTTGCTGCCCTATATAATGCTCTATATAGATCTGTGTATAGTAAATAGTGAGCAAAAATAGGGAAGTGATTACAGACACAGTGACAATTGTTTGCATTGGATTTTGAAACAAATGGTTGACAGAGAATGAAACAGAGAAAGTAGGATGCTACAATATATATAAACAAGCACTGCCCTAAAAACGAATTATCAGTTGGTCGCAGTTAGAATTTCTTTGTGTATTCTTTTTACCTTGTTAATTTAGAGCATTAAAAAGTGTCAATGGGTGGCATTACACAAAGAAAGCAGGAAAACTAGTCCCACTAGTAAGAGAACAACTGAAATATGCTTAAAGCAAGCTCTGGTTATTGTTGCTGTATATTATCACCTGTTTTACTTCAGAAAGAAAAGAAGGAAGGAAAGAATGAAGCAATGGGTCAGAAGTTTCAATGAAGAAGCAGAAAACAAATAGCAGTCAAACACTAATAAACAAAACATGAAAGTATAAGTTAGTGCATATATATACTGTTTAGGTTAAATAAGATGAGTGTCATATACCTGTTTTTTCCGTTCAAATGTGCAAATACATGTATAATTTATTATAAAATACAAAAAATCAATACATTAACCAAATGAATTACCACTTAACCATTATTCTCAAATAAATACATCTAAATAAAAATCTAATAATACAACAACATATTTAATTAGGGCTTTTTTAATGTTTCCTAAATCAGTTCTTGTCCCTGCTAGAATAAAAAACAACAAGCAATATGCCATGTTAAAAAAATTAGTAATTTATTTTCTTATATTCCAATTTTAATACATAGAATCCTTAAAGCACTCTAGTTTTTGTCAAAAGTCAACAACAATTTATTCATAATTACAACCAGAATTATTTAATCAAATTCTTTAGCAAAAAAAAAAAAAAAAAAAAAAAAAAAAGAAAAAAAAAGAAAAATACATCTGAAGTTGTGTCAGTTTATGTACCAGCAATGGGCAATTAAAAGTGGTGGTGTGATTTGCTTTTTGTTTGTCACATGTACTTTACAGCTCAGTGAAATCTTTTCTCTACAACATCACTTCTAAATATTTAAAAACATGGAATAATTAACATTTGTCAGCACGATTGTCAGAACAGAATGCAGGTATTTTTCAAAAAACAATCTCCACATTTACAATGAACACACACACACATACACACACACACACACACTAGTATTTAGTGTCCACAAATCAAACTTATTTTCAAGGATAATCTCTTACCCTTGGCATTAGTTTTAAAACAAACCTGAAAAAAGAACATTAAATAAACAAAAAATATTCGGTAGTTGGTGCAGTTTTCGGCCTGGTGTATGTAACACTGAAAACCTTTTTTTTTTTTTAACAGTATCCTATTTGGTGTGCTAATTACAAAACAAAACTAAGAACAACTCTTTTTGGGAGCTATACAGAGCGGTGTGGAGTACCGACTAGTACATTAGCACATTTGCTAGTCGCTGCAGTTATCGCTCTTGACTCTTGAAGTAAAGCAGGTAAAAATAAATCGGTGCTCATACTAGACTTTCAGCAGGTGAGATCGCTTTGACTACCGTCTGCAAATACTGGAAACAACTGGATATAAATTAAGTATGTCTGAATTAGTTTCTAACACAGAATATGCTGGGAAAACATTTCTTTTTTACCTGATTTGGCTGTGCCTGCAGTGAAGAGGTGAAGAGGTATTCAGAATAGCAACATTTTCAGCTTTGCTCACTGCTAAATCTACGCTTTTACTGCATGGTTGAGGTAGGCTGGCCTATTCAGATAGTTTGGGCCTTGTGATGTAGCATAAATCACATAAATCTGTTTGGTTTCACTTTGAATTAGTCTGCATAATGTGAGTTTAATTTGAGTCTGAGCCTAATTTGCTGCGTTCGCAAATTTCAGGAATCGCGACCAATAATTCCACAAAGGTGCATTTTCAGAATCTTTAAATGTGCAAATATATGAATGTATTATTTTGCATTAAAAAAAACCTATTAAATGACTGTAGCATTATTTAGTCATACAAACCCTAGTCAATAAAAAAAGTCCTATTTAATCTTTTACACTGCCCTGTTTATACTTCATATCTAAACATACATCTTACTAAAATATCTCTGGGTTGCTGGAATCTTTTGATACTTTAAAACGGATTAAATTTCACATCTTAAGAATCATTATGGGGGACCAATTGTATTACATTGATGTCTGTTGCATTACGGGGGTCTGAAATTAAAACAGTGTACTTTTTCAGAGCGGTAAAAATATAGGGGGCAGATTTTAATGTGGGGGGTTTTCCTGACCCACAAGAGAGAACCTGAGTTGGAATTTGGAAGGGAGAAGAAAGACAATCTTTATGAATGAAAGTGTGGGGGTTAGAGAGAGAGGCCAGCCCTAAATTGCGTTCCACTAATGAGGGCAGTTCCTCCAGCTGCCCCTGTGGAATCATCTTGTGGGGTGAAAAATAAAGACAAACATGGCTGAAGAATTGCTGCACATCCTGAAAAGTGAAACACATCATGAATAAACAGTTAATAATATCAATTGAAACAAAAGCTGAATATATATATATATATATATATATATATATATATATATATATATATATATATATATATATATATATCCTTCTCTATTGCAGCTATGCGATTTCGCCAGTGTATTAGGACACCTGATATGAGTAGAGGCATTTAACCATTTTTTTTGGTCCATTCATTAACTGCTCACTCTCATATATATTGTTATGTGGACTATTAACCCTGGCAATGTAGTATGTGTCATGTTGGAATGAGCGTATCAGAGGGAAATGAAGCAAAATTAGCAAATATTATTTGAAACAGTGTTTTCAGTGTGTTTAATGAAATGACTACTGTGGAAGGCTTTTTACTATGTGTTATCCAAAGATAAACAACCCATATGCATAAAATACATACCATACAGATGTTTTAAAACAATACTATGCCAGACGTAAAATGCACTGGACTTTGCTTTTTTGTTACCATCACTAACATCAATACTCAAGCATGTCATTGCAACACATGCAGGAAAAATTACAGTGATTTCCTGTCACAGGGTGCACTATTATTTGAGTCATACTTCTGTCACTGTGCTAAAATGGATGTGACAGCACTGTTGCCAACCAATGTGTGTTTTTAAGCCTTTTAAACAAAGCAAAACCATATAAAAGAATGTGACAAAAATGTTATATCAAAGAAAAAACACAACTGCAACCTGAAGTTGGTATATTTTATTATATTTGGTTATTATTTTTATTTTAGTAGTTTGTAACAAATTAGAAGTTACATAAAGCTGTGAGTGAAGACTCTTTTGTGTGTAGATTCCGTGGAATGCATTTTACAAAGCAAACGAAACTGAAATCAGTCAGGTTGCTGAAATAATACCCTTAAAAAAATATACTTGCTAATGTGACTTTAGACAGAAACAACACAAATGTTTGGAGTGGGACTCACCAAGGGTTTTTCTAGAGATGTTTTCACTTTAATATGGTGATGGAATTCTGGACACATAAAAAAAAAGCACATTAAAAATGTGTAGAATATGATTTGCATTTAAATTTAAAAATACAATTTTACAGGTGTGTGTGTGTGTGTGTGAGAGAGAGAGAGAGAGAGAGAGAGAGAGAGAGAGAGAGAGAGAGAGAGAGAGAAAGAGAGAGCATAAGAGACATGTATGGACATGATGACTGACATTCTCTACCCCCACCTTCTCTCACTTCTGCACATTCCATTCACCTTACTGTTTACGTTTTAGTGTGGTTTCACACTGACTGCTTTTTTCTCTGCAAATCTAAAAGGCTTATTTGAGATTTACTTATAAAGCAATGCTTCTACGGTTTTGTTTTTCTCGCAGTTTGTTTTTCGCATAAATTGACCCGTAGAACAGGTTGATACAGTAGAACAGATATGGGTCACATAAGGTAATATTAACTCTGAATCCACTACGTTGGCCTGTAGGCACCACACCCTGAAAGTAAAGAAGGTGGCTGAGAAACAGAGATAAAGAAGAACAGGCTGAAGAAAGGAGTAGTACAGTTTGGCAATCAATTATGAGAGAGAGAGAGAGAGAGAGAGAGAGAGAGAAGGTTGAGAAGTTAGCATGGTGAATAATTAGTGAATGAGTGTAATGGAAATGAACAGAGGTGAAAAGGAACAAAACACAGTCAAATAAGTGGATTTAGAAGTGTCCTTGACTAGTTTAGACATTTATTTTAAATACCTAACTTAGTATTTAAGAGGTATTTTAGATTCAGTGCCCATACAAAATTGTTGCAAATGAGACATTATGGACAAAAAAATGCTGTTTAGGTATAAAACTCAATAAATTATGAACACCAAAGTGGTAAAACGGATTTTGTTGATTAGACTTAAAGCAATAGTACATTTTATGTCTGACATTATCCACTTGACGTGAATGATGTAAAGCCCATTCTGGGTTACCCTGTTTATGCCAAGTTCACTTACCATCATTAATTGAAAAATGTAAAGCTTTAAAGTTTGCAGTGCAAAGCTGACTGGATACTGGATGTTTGACAGTTTAAACTCACACCTTTCTTTAATCAGAATCCACTATTCAGACAGCTCATTGTATAAAATTTGTAGATTACTCACTCTGAAACCTTTCGCCTCTTTTTGATGCAGACACCAATAATGACTGCCACGGCTATTAGAACAGCTATGGTAATTCCTGCGATTGCTCCACTAGACAGGCCATTTTGTTCCTGTGCTGCCTCTGCAAATACAACAACAAAAAAAACTTTGCACATAGAGAAATAAAGACAATTTATTCCAAGCTTTTTTTAATAACATATATTTTAATGTTTATTAACGAAACAAACATTTCTTTGTTTACCCTTAACCTGGAGATTGTGGGTGGCAGTCCTTTTGAGTCCGGTGATGAGATTAAATGCTTCACAAGTATATATACCACTGTTGAAGTTTTCAAAATTTGGGATTGTCAAACATTCTTTCTCCTCGCCAATCAGAACAGTGTCATTGAATTTCCACACAAATGTGGGAGCTGGGAAGGAGGCAAAAGAGCAATCCATCCTCACAGGCTGGCCCACCAAGGCCTGTTTATCTCCCTTTATTGCCATATTGTCAGGTCCATCTGGCAGGAGAATGGGGAGAAAATTAATAAACAATACATTTTTTTACTAACCTTTTTCTTTTTTTTTTTTACTATTTCTTCTTAATAGTCAGGTAAAATATTTGTGTTATAGGGTACACCTAATCACTAAAATTATTATTGCCAATAAGCAGGATTTAAGATTAGGCTCAAGAAACAGCACCAATACAGTGTTGATGAAAAAGGCAACTAGAGACAGGTTTCTCTATCAGACATTGCACTTAGAAGAATGAATTACATAATAAATAAACTATGTGAGAATAAGAGCCACAGTATGACACTGAAGAGATCAGCAAAGTAAAAAAACCTCTTATTTTCTCTGTATACTTACAGTTGATGGTTAGCTTGTAATTGTTACCGTCACTGCTAATTTTATTCTTCAGTTGACAACTGTACTCTCCAGAATCCTCCTTCTGTACTGTGAGGATGGAGACAGTTTTCCCGTCTGGGCTGAAGGTGATGCGATTGCTATTTTCCAGAGGATTGCCATCTTTTTTCCATTGCACGCTGTCCGCTTTCCCCATACTGGATGTGCATGTAAGATTCACTGTGCTGTTACCAGCAATAAGCGGTGAAGTAGGGGCAATGATGCTTGTGCCTGAAATAGCTTCTATTATACACAATGAGAGAAGCCAGGTGATACTGTTAAGTACATTTTATAGTAAATTTTTGACAGTAATATGACAGAATATAATACAGAATATAATGTAATGTAATATAATACAGAAATCTGGGCTTGTTATATCATTATACATGATGAAACAGTGGTCATGATGATGGCAACACAATCAGTGCATATCTTTATTACTATATTGTCAAGGGTATTACTTTTAGATATGATGCCAATATATAGGAGGGATCTATTACACACACACACACACACACACACACACACACACACACACACACACACACACACACACACACACATTCAGTTCTGGGGTAATCTGGTGTAATTTAAACCCTGGAGCTATGATACCCAAGATCATTAAATGGTTGTTGTAATGGCTTTTTTAATTTAAGCCTCAGAATTCTTTTAAATATATTTTTTAAAATAATCAATAATGTTCTTACAAATAAAAAATATTTGTATGACAGGTTTATAGTTAAAAAAATAAACAAAAAACTATATTCCTTTGTAATGTAGCATATAGAATAATATAAAATACAGAATCTAACAATGCAGATTTATTACATCTGAGTAATAAAACAATTATCAAATATAATTAGCCCAAATTTTAGTTTTCCCCTTTTGGTAGATGTTATATGATATGAAGTGGAGCTGGCTGATGTGTGAGAATGGCCTGGTGAAGAATTTGTGGTAGAACTGCAGAAATTAATTAATCTATTTATTAAATGTTTATGATTATGCATTCCAAGTTATATAAATCCTGGACCTACACGTAATCAACATTTTATCTTCACGAGTATCTCAACTGCACAGGACAACTGCAGATTGGACTGAACACTGCAGCAAACCTACAGACTACAATTTTGTCATCTCAGACCAACAAAACAAAGTTTTGGAATTATACAATCCAGCTTACATGTATTGTATTGTTATATAATACATATATATAATGTAATAAATGCATTGTAAATGTTATATAATAATAAAAAAAAGACCCTGTTATCAAAAGGACAACTTTAAATTCTACAACACTGAATGCAATACAGTGGGGTGTGCTAAATACAGTACAGCTTTATTTTGTATATCAGATCCACGACTGCTTAAAATGTCCTTTGTTAATGTTTAATTGCATATTGAGAGCCACACTGTAATTTTTATCTAATTTTTCTCATTTTTTTCTCAGATGGTCATTTCATTAGAAAAGCAGAATGCATTGTGGTGAAGCTGAGCAAACAACCTCATTCGCCACTAAAGCATACCTACTGAGCAACATTCTCCGAATGCCTCTTTGCTTCTCAGGCAATATTAATGCACAAGCCTCCCTTCCTCTTTACCTTACTCATTTTCTATTTACTTAACCAAATGCCTTTTATCATAGGTCTTTCCAGCAAGTTCTGGTTGTAAATGTAACAAAGTTTTGCAAACAAGTACACCCTGTGTTTCTGTAGCTTTTAGTCACTGTGTGGCAAATAGTAACCATGGTAATGATATATACATGTAAGCTATCTACTATTGTTCCGAGCAAACAAGCCCAGACAAATTACACAGTGCGCATGTACACTCTCTCTCTCTCTCTCTCTCAGACACACACACACACACACACACACACACACACACACACACACACACACACACACACACACCTCTTTCCTTGCTGACTTAATCTGGGCTAAAGAGTTACAGACAACAATGTGACTCGGAAAGCACAATTAACCAACAGCAGAATAAGAAACGCCCCACAGGAGTTACACCACTGCCATTAGCTGTGTTTCATTTAGGTAGGTTCTTCACCTTTTGTGTGACTTTTACACCTCTGAATATTTTCTTTCAGTCAAACCCAGACATAACTGACAAAAAGAGTAGTTTACGTTTACTTCCTAAAACAAGTTTCTCAACACCGCAAACTTATGAGCTATAACTCATATTCAATTTCATTTTATTAGACATTTTCTTAATAGAGTAAATTAAATCTGGATCCCTAATAAGAAGATTCATCTCCATTTAGAAGAAAACTTCCTGAGTTGGCATAAGATATAGTGGAACACAGGTTCCTAGGAATCCTCTTTTTTTGGAATCATATCCTCTTTTTGGTGATTCTGGAGAGAATGGATTGTAAATCATTATAGTAATAAGTGAAATAAAGAAAAGGAAAAGAGTTTTACATCGGTTGAAGGCGAAATGTATTTTTGGTATGATTTTGAATAGGAGTCCTGGCGAAGTTAAGATCACAGCAGGGTTTTTTGTGACATTTTGGTAAGGTGTATTCTACTGATTATTATCTACTTCAGCACAAGGGTCATGTAGGTTGTAGTGTCTCCCTGCACTAGCATCTTTTAAGGGAATATTACATTTTCATTGAAGATATCTTCTGACCAAGTATAAATACATGTTTAGTATAAATACTGGTCGGAGCCAAACATTTAATGGTTATCTTTAATAAGAGAGTAAAATGGCAAATGAGGACATGTGTCTCATGTGTGTCACATTACAGCTTCATGCTCAAGAATACTTTTTAATTCACAGTACCTTCCATAATTTTTATGTATGAAGCACAGTTTGCTCTCAGTTCATTCACATGGCATGTTGGTATTGGAGCATCATTAAAACTACTTAACTGCCTCAGACCAATCTTCATAACTACCTCTATTCTTCAGTCTGTCTGCTGATCATTTTGCCAACTTGTCTCATGGAAATGTGCCAGATCATTACTGATACTCTCATAATGTACATTATCCAATGCCCTTATCCAAAGCAACTTACAACTGAGCAGGGGAGGGTTAAGGGCCTTGCTCAAGGGCCCAGCAGTGGCAGCTTGATGGTGGTGGGATTTGAACTTGTGACCTTCAGATCCAAAGTCCAACACCTTAACCACCTCCCATTTATTGATTTTCAATCATTAAATAACGTTTTTATAACCTAGTAACAGAAGAGATGCTTTAGGTCATCAGTGCCACACTTGGCCACTGAATCGATCCTTTTTAGTATTGTTTAAATCATCTCACAACAACCCCTTTCACCTACATCACTACTTTTATCGATGGCTCCACAACATCTAACACATGAGCAACCAAGTTACCAATGTTGGGCCTGTGAAAAAGGCCCTTACCCCTTAACTACTCACTTTTACAATAGAGATAATTGTATGTACTCTGGATAAGGGTGTCTGCCAAATGCAATGTAAAACGTAAATGTAAATAAAAAAATTTGTGCCAACTCCATTCAAAAAGAGCAAGGCTTATTCCCTTTGTCAACAAAAACACCTAATCTACAACAGATCTCTACAAATCTCTAAATGGTTTGTAAAGTTTTCTTTCTCTTTATGCAAATATTTTGATCAGCCATAAAGGGCAAGACATGTTTCCAACCACACAGACAGTTGGAAGGGTGTGGATAATTTCTGAACATGGCTATGGCTACTATAAATGTTTTCTGTGACTATGTGCGTTTTCATTGTTGATTGTATAATATTTGCATAACCTGCTAATTAACTGTCTACCACCACACTGACTATAAAGTAGACTGCTTTTAAAAAAGATTTGTGGTTAAGGTAAACCAAAATGAGATTTTAAAAACATCAGTTTGGCCAAGTCTGTCAAGATATACCAGGACAAATTATATAAATTTTTTTATTTTCAGTAAAACTAACAAGCTAGTTTAGCATAGGTGTACCCAGGCTAACACCTCTTGGTTCCATAACATTTTCTAATACCATTTTTTTTCTTTCAAAAAAGGTTTATGTTTTAACATAAAAAATTTACTTTTGACCCATGTTAACCAAATAATTCCATCAGATGTATTTATTAAAAATGAGTTTACATTCACTTTAAAGAACTCACCTAGTACAGAAAATTTCGTGACCTCTGAAGTGACATAGCGCTGAGTCTTACTGTTGTAGGCCAGACAGCTATAGTTGCCACTCTGCTCCTCTCCCAGGTTTGAGAGAACTATTGTAGCCGTCTTCTGGGGAAGTATGTTTCCATTAAAAACCCAAATGAATTCAGCAGCAGGGCTGGACTGAGCTGTGCATGACATCGTCAGGTTGGATCCCTTCTTCATGAAATCAAGAACAGGATCTTGTGTTTTTTTGACAAGCTCAGGACCATCTAAAGATTCAGGAGAGGATTGTGTGATTAAGTTGGCAACGTAGGATACATTTAAAGAAATACAAAAAAACGTACTAGGTCAATCCAAGTATTAATTGCACATTTTTTAAAGGTTTGTATGTTTTTTAAAGGTAAAGGATGCATGTAAATCTTAAATAAATACGAAAATTTTTGCCAGTGATAGAAACAACATTAATAATCAATTGCTAGCTGTTCTGTATCAGAACAGTAAGTCTTTTTAGGGATCCTAGCACCAAATTGATTTTGCGTAAACTTTTGAGGCACACAATTGTATAGAACATCATTGGATTGGGTAGCATTCAATGTTCCCTTCAACTAAACTAGAAGACCAAAACTAGTTAAAGTCTAACAATGACCCTGTGCACAAAAAAGCTTAATTAAGATAAAGTACAAAATAAAGTAAAAAAAAAACAACAACTTTATCCTAAGGTAAAAAAAAGGCAAAATGTTAAATAAAAACAGAATTTGATGGTGCAAATATCATAAACTCTATTCACAATAAAATATAGAAAACATGTTTCAAATAAGGGAAAGAAAATTTTAGAGAAAAATAAGGTACATTTGAATTTTCAGCAACATTTAGCAACTAATTAGATTAATTGCCAACAGTTCAGGAACATTAATGGGTAGAAAATGATTGTCTTATAGAGGCAGATTCTCTCAGAAGAAAAGATGGGGAGAGGTTCACCGAAATGTAAAAAACTGTCTACAAACTGTGAAGGAATTTCAGAAATTGGCCCCTCAGGCAGCACTACATTAAAACCAGGCATGATTCTATAATGGAAATCACTGCATGAATGTAGAATCCTTCAGAAAAAATTGTCTGTCAACACAGTTGAAGGTGTCATGCACAAATGCAGGTTAAAGTTCTATCAAGCAAAGTAGAAGCCATACATGAATACGATCAAGAAATTCGGCCATCTTCTCTGGGCCAAAACTAATTTAAAATGGACTGAAAATGGCAAAGTGGAAAACTGTTATGTGGTCAGATGAATTTGAATTATTTTTAGAAACCATGGACACCACATCTTCTGGACTAAAGAGGAGAGGGACCATCTGGCTTTTCTATAGCACTCAGTTCAAAATCTTGCAGCTCTGATGGTATGGGATGCATTAGTGTCTATAGAATACTCAGCTTACATATCTGGAAAGGCACAATTAATGCTGAAATGTAGATTAAGGTTTTGGAGCAACAAATGCTTTCATCCAGATGACGTCTTCTTTTTGGGATGGCCTTGCATATTTGAGCAAGACAATGTTAAACAGCATACAGCATCTATTACAAAATCATGGCTTTGTAGTAGAAGAATCCAGGTGCTCAACTGGCCTGTCTGCAGTCCAGACATTTTCCCCTTTTAAAAACATGGGGCATATAATGAAATGACAAATGTGACAAAAAAGACCAAGGACTGTCCAGCCGCTAGAATCTTGTATCAGACACAAACAGGAAACAAAATTCCTTTCCCAAAACTCCAGCAATTGGTAACCTCAGTTCCCAGATGTATACTGTTAAAAAAGAGGCGATACTACACAGAGCTAAACATGGCCTGAAAGACTCATATACACACAAACAGACACAGCTCACTCCATTGAAGCTGATACCAAGAGGGACAACTTCACTCACACTTCTTGCAAAATTGCTTCCCAGAAATACCTTTAAAATATATCAAACAAAAAGAGAGCTATATAAGAAATACTACAGACAATTTAAACTATTTCAGATTTGACTTTGCTGTTACCTTGACCCTGTTTGTAATAATTCAGAAACCTAGTATAAAAGTACAGTACAACACTGTAAAATTCTTTACCCATGGGGTCAGAGCTAAGGTTCAACCATGATACTGTGCCCTGGAGCAGACAGAAATAAGATCCTTGCTCAAGAAGGCAGGAGTCACTAGGCAAACCCCAAAACCATTTGATCTGTAACCCAGAGCCTTTTAGAAAAGGTTCCCTGTTTAAAAAATTGATCAAATGTATGTGTTTTGCCACTAGATTTTGTGCATACAAAACTGCTCATCACACTGATTACACAATGTAAAATGTGTTGTGGTTGCTTATGCAGCTACACTGAAGTGAGTAAAGACCATAATGTGTTAGAAAGCTTTAGTCAAGCCCGGCCTAAACCTAAATCTTTGGGCATATTTAAGAACTGCCATTCTCCTAGCACCTCTATTTACTCTGATATAGTTTTAGCCATTAGTATGAGAAAATGGGCAAAAAATGGCAAGACATATCCAAGAAAACATGCAGCTTTTTAGCTAAACCTTGTTTCACAAAAAAACTGTTAAATGTCCCTTTAATTGATAAAAATTACAGTGAAGTCTAATTCAATTTCCAGGTCTGGAATCTAATCCAAGGCACTGTATTAACTGGTCTGCATTTCCATGCAATCATGGTGCTCTAGCACCAATTACAAATACTTTACAATTTGGTTTTTCATACAGTTCCTGTACACTAACTAATTTGCAAATGCCGATGCAAATAGTAATTCATAAAAGACTTCCAACCAAAACATTATCTAGCTAAAAATCTGAGTGTTTTTCTCTCAGCCTCTCATGCACATTTTCTAATTCTTTCCAGAAACCGAGCTGCATATTTATCAACAATTCTTTTCTTCTGATAAAGATAACAGTGTCTGCCTCTGCTTACTAATCGGTCAAGGGCAGGGCATTTATAAAAGGTCTGAGGTGATATTTAAAGTGTCACCACATCATATATGTTTGTATCATATTCATCACATAAGCTGTACAGTATACTTTGAATATACTACTGAATTTTATTGTTACAATAATAATATTGTTGTAAATCGCTTGTAAACACGGGTAATGAAATGTAATTTATTCACAACTGTAATGCAAGACATAATCTATGGTACACAGGACTATTTAGAAAGCACATACGTAACAGTATGATACAAATACAGTGTACAATAAGTGTACAATAAATTGCTCAATGAAGAAGAGGCATAATGTAGTCTAGTAGTGCTATTTTACATTTACATTTTTTTTATTATTTTATTTAGCTTGTCACTTTCTTATTTGTTGTCTTTGTTTGATCAAGTTAATGACATACATGACGACATTAGGCTCATGGTTGTGCAATACAGCAGGGTGTGCATGTAAGGAAACGGTTCACATAAAAATAAAGTGTGTTGAATTAACCCCATTATTTTCCCATTATTTCCCAGCATGGTAAAAAAAATATTAAGGAACAGTAAATACTCACTACGACTTCATTCATTATCTTAAAAATATTAAAGGACAATTGCAAATAGGCATTTTAATGTCCATAACATCTATAGCAATAATAAAAATCAATGTTTTTTTTATGCATTATATATTCCATAATTAGTTTTAGAATAATAATCTTGTTAAATTCCAACACACACAATTTACACAATTCTGTAGTATGTATTAATATGTGAGAACCACATTTACATTTAGTTTTCTTTGTTTGTTTAAATTGTTGTTGAGGTACATTTAACTCTCTGAAAAGTGAGTTCACATTCAAGGGTGACCAACCAACACACAACAACAACAAAAACCGCAAATGACCTGAAACTCCTCTCTGCAACATACTGATATATAGGGTAGAGGAAGTTAAGCCTACACTCTGTGCAGAAACTAAAACAATAAGTCATTACCTGCTACCTCTTCATAAAACTCTACAATCTGGGTAGTTGTCATATTAAAGACATAGATTAAGTGATCTTTTATTACAGACACAGGTTCATTAGAACCCCCATGGGGATTGTTGTCTGGTAACCAGATATTTTTTATAATTGTTTTAACAATATGGCTGTTTTAATGGTAGGCCTTTTAGATCTTGAGTGTACTGACACTTCAAGCTGTCTGGGTAATCAAATGGCATTCTCTTTGGTAGTTGACTATGGAGCCACAGCATGTTGCTAACATACAGCCAGAAATGGTATAAGACACAGGCAGGTGCTGTTTAAACTGATGTGAATATGATTAGGAAAATTTCCTTCCTTCCTGTTTTTTTCTGTCTTATGTTAACAGGTGCCTCCAGCTAAAGCCGATTGCTTCAGAGTCAGATAGAGGTCCTGTCATGTTGTCTCATGTTACTCTGCTGCCTGTCCCCTCCATTCAATTATTTTTTTTCCTGCCACTCTCCTACTACAACTGCTGTATTCATTTTACCACCACACTACACCATAAATAAGCCACATAAACTTATTTTTCAAATAAATAAAAAAAATTTTATATGTAAAAGGAAATACTGTATAATTGGTTTATTGTTAGTGTATCTAGCATTTGCCCAAAATGGCAATATGAAAATATTTGAATTGTTGTTTTAACAGCAAATCTTTGCTCAGAAACTTTACTAGAAAAGAAACATCTAACATCTTTGCTTCTAGAAAATCTAGAAACAAAGAAAATCACAAAGGAAAATGTATCCCCCAATACAACCCTTCTTCTATTTGTTCAAATCTTGCTGTGATTTGTGACCATGAAAAACCACGTAAATCTCCGTAGTTTTCAATTTTGCAATTGGCCAAATTTTGCGATTTCGACAGTCTGTGTAAGTGTGTGTCTTTTTTATTGTGCCATTTTGCACAAGCTGAGAAGGCTTTTGACTTAGGTGCCCACATCCCACTGCACCACACACATTTCACTGTTGTGCATTAGTGACATGGTCTAATCACACTTCCATATACCTGACTTGTTCCTCATGGATCCTCCACTGGCTTTGTTCTATAGCCACAATGTTGACAGTTCTGAGAGGCCAGGATCAAAGCATTGTTCAGAAGAAAAGCTCAGAGCTAAATAAGCAGACACTACAGCTTTATTGTAGCCACTGGTGTAAAGCTTAAAGAAAATAAATAGATAACCTGTGGTAAGTTCAGATTTAATGTACAGGTAATTAGTGGTTCTGTGGTTAACACCCACACACAGGTAAGGTAAATGTAAGAGGAATGCATTGGAAAGGTTATTACTCAAACTTTGATTAATATGTTACTGTAATATGTCTTTGAATAAACCTGATTTGTTGTGTGGACTTACAGTTGACGGTGAGGTTGAAAGTGGCACTTGTTAAAGATTCCAGTTGGTTCTTGGCTGTGCAGGAGATTTGCCCTAGCAGATCGTTACGGAAAACTTGATTAATGATGAGCTGGCTGTCATTCTGCACTATATGGATCCCATCCACCACCACAGGATTGGAGTTGTTCAGCCAACTGTATGACAGGATAGACCCTTTGCATTGCAGGTGAGGATTACAGTGCTGTTGAATTCCACTGCTTCAGGCATGTTGGAGGTGATAGTCACATCAGCCACAGGTTCTGTCCAAGATGCATTACATGTTAAAAGATTGAGTGAGGGACACACAGCATATGTTCAAACATTCAAAACATTAAGACCCCCTTTAACACCCCTGTAGATGCTCCTTTAATCTAAATTTGATCCGATCTAAAATGAAAACCGTTTCAGTGTAAAAAAAATCTCACACACTGATTTTAAAATGAGTCCATGAGGTTGTGTGTTACTTAATTTCTTCCATTCAAAAAGGCCACACCCTTCGAAGTTTTCCTTCTGTTTTTTTTAACCTTTAAGCTTTAACATTTCTTGACTAGTCAAATAAATATCCAAAATCCATATCCAGTGTTATACAATTATGTCCAAATAGACAATAAACACTAAGAATTTTTGATTATGCATGGACAGTAACACAAATCACACTGTGTCTCAAATGAGTTATTACAGGCTATAAGATTGAATAACACATGACTTATGTGGGTTATATATACGATCTAAGGGTATATATTTTTAGTATAAAATATTCTTCAGTATAAAATATACTAAAATTAATGTGGATATCAGGAAACAATTTTTCAACATTTTTTTTAAAGAAAGCTACGTCATCTGAAGCACACAGATTGGCAAATTGGAAGAACTTACCCAGGACTCGGAGGGAAGTCTGACCCACCATCTGATCCAGTTTGCTGTCGACTACAGTCAGAATATAAACTCCGTTGTCGGTGGGAGTCAGAGAGCTGAGTTCAAGTGTGTGCAAGGTCCTGTTGTATTTCACGCGGCCCTTGTACGCGTCTGGGACCTTCTCGTTGGTCGGGGTGGCCGTGTACACTGGCACACTCGATCCAGTTTTTGGGGTGAACGTCCACGTCACCATACTGACATCACCGGGAAAACCTTGTGCCGTGAAATTCACGCTCTTCCCCCGCACACCGCTCACCTCTGCAGGCATCACGAGCTGGTCCCCAGAGCAGAAACCTGAGTGTCCACGAGATGTTAGAAGTGACCACAAACGCACCTGCAGTAGATCTTACAACCTTGCTTCTTTTAATCAAATATGAATCAATCATTCGGTCTTTACATTTTGTTTGTATCCACTGATTACACAAATGAAAACATATGCTAGCAATTATATACTTTGTTAAATAAAAAAAACTTTGATATAGTATTACATTAACGTGCGATTGAACCTTACCAGTCTCTGCCAAAAGAAAAAACAAAATCAACCAAGAATTGGACAAATCCATTGTAAACCGTGTGCACGTCTCAAGTCACAGCCAGGAACCAGGTTCGGTCATGATCTGTCAGTTTGATGAGGTGTAGGAGGGCACACCCAAAAGCACACCTAGCTTCAATCCCACACAGCCTGTTCCACTATTTCCTAGTAGCAAAGCCTCTGAAAGAGCAGATACTACAGTACTACATATAGGATACTATATCACTGTCGCCAGAAGGGTATGTGTGTGTATGTACGTGTGACTCACACACACATACACACACACATACAAAACCACACGCCACCCACCCCCCCCGACCCCCCAGGAAACTGATCTTCTTGTCATTACGGTAATATAAGTAAAAAAAAAAAGCACATTGTTTAGCACCTTGTAAGCCACCTACGGCAAAAAATTCGCCTTTATCCCATGACACCCTAGCTAAAAAAAAACCTGCTCTTATGAGATTGTTACTTAAGACATGAGAAAGCACGACTTTAAAGATAAATACAAATCATTTTAGGTAAGGTAAAGGTCTACAGTGTGTGTGTGTGTGTGTGTGCGTGTGTGTGTGTGTACAAGCAAGAGAGTCAAGAAAAGTCTAGAAGATATTTTTTTGTCATTTCAACCGTATATAGCTGAGGCAGTGCACAGTGAAATGAGCGTTTCTCTAGAACCTACATACAACAATATAAAAGAACATAGAGCTACATGGAGAACAGACCTCTTATAGAAGAAACAAAAAGCAACACAAATATACAACATTTTAATACAAATATTAAGCAAATATTTTTCATACAGCATGCCCCCACCCCCAAAAAATAAATAAATAAATAAATAAATAAATAAATAGATAAATAAATAAATAAATAAATAAATAAATAAAAAGAACAAGTCCATCCTTCTCTTTGTTTATTTAGGTGTTTATTTATTTGTTTGTTAAAATTGTTTGATTGTTAAGACAACAGTTATTGCCATTAACATTGTTGGATGTAATACTGATACTCTACCGTTTTATTTTTATTTTATTTATATATTTGGAATTGAAATACATTTGTCTTTCTCAGAGCCAAACAAATACACCCAATGCTCTTGGTTGCCCTATGTATTTTAGGACAAAAAAAGCAAATTTAGATAATACACATAATTTTCAATTATAGTTTTCAGCCATGGTGATTAAGTATTAACAATAATATATAATAATATAGTATTATAAGACAGCACCCCCTGGTGATTCATGCTGTATTTTTTTCACCACTGGCTTGCTCATCAATTATAAGGAACTACCTTATATGCAAGGAACTTACACATTATTTTATATAACCTTATTACCACTTTATCTATGTAAAGCTGCTTTGAATAAAATTGAACTGAACTGAATTTGAAAATGCCAGAAATATGCAGATAATGCTATATCTCTCACAAAGATATATTAAAAACCTTCATAGACTCTGTAATGGTTTAAATAGATATAATTGGAATCGTATTGGCTTTAATGGAACTTGTAATGGTCCCTTTGTATCTCACTTCTAATTTCTTGGTAATTTGTGGTGGCATGTTGATGGAGAAGTATAGAGACGGTCAGAAGGAGTTGCATTGTATGTTTGTGGATTTAGAGAAAGCATACCACAGGGTGGAGAGAGGAGTTGTGGTATTGTATGAGAAAGTCAGGTGTGTCAGAGAAGTATGTGAGGGTGGTGCTGGACATGTATGAGGACAGTGTGACAGCAGTGAAGTGTGCAGTAGGAACGACAGACTGGTTCAAGGTGGAGGTTGGACTGCTCTGAACCTTTCCTGTTTGCAGTGGTGATAGACACGTCGATGAACGAGGTCAGACAGGAGTCTCCCTGGACTATGATGTTTGCGGATAATATTGTGATTTGTGGTGAGCAGGTTACGCGCTGGAGAGAAATTGAATGAAAGTCAGTAGGAGTTAAGACAGAGTACATGTGTGTAAATAAGAGGGAGGGCAGTGAAGTGGTGCAGTTGCAGGGTGAAGAGGTGGAGAAGGTGGAGGAGTTCAGGTACCTGGGGTCAACAGTGCAAAGTAATGGAGATTGTTTTAGAGACATGAAGAAAAGAGTGCAGGCAGGGTGGAGTGGGTGGAGAAGAGTGAGAGCAGGAGTTATTTGTGATAGAAGGGTATCTGTAAGAGTGAAAGGGAAAGTTTATAGGACTGTGGTGAGACCTGTGATGTTGTATGGATTAGAGTCAGTGGCATTGAGTAAAAGAAAAGAGGTGGAGCTGGAGGTGGCAAAGCTGAAGATAAGGTTTTCGTTGAGAGTGATTCAATTCAATTCAATTCATTTTTATTTGTATAGCGCTTTTAACAATGAACATTGTCTCAAAGCAGCTTTATACAGATAATGTGGTGATAAAAAAATGAATATGTTCTTTATAAGTAAGTTTGTCCCTGATGAGCAAGCTGGTGGCGACTGTGGCAAGGTAAAACTCCCCGAGATGGCAAAGGAAGAAACCTTGAGAGGAACCAGACTTAAGAGGGAACCCATCCTCATCTGGGTTACACCGAATGTCCATTTGTAGCAGATATACGATGTTGCGGGGTACAGTGATGGTGATCAGGAGCAAAGTGTAGTCCTGAGTCAGTGTAGCAGACTGTTAACATTAACTACAATCCAAATCCATCCTCAAAAGCTCCCGTTCTTACTCCGGAATTTCATGGAACCACCCAAGGCGTTGATAAGAAACCATCCCCAGCTGCACAGAGTGACCTCCAGTTGAAGAGAACACCAGTTGAACAGGTTTTAAAACGAGTTTATTAGAGGGACAGCGCATGTAGGACGTTTTGGAGACAAGGTGAGGGAGGCGAGATTGAGATGGTTTGAGATTGAGATGTGCAGAGGAGGGACATGGGTTATATCAGTAGGGGAATGCTGAGGATGAAACCGCCAGGTA
>NC_060912.1:5111302-5178802 GCF_014805685.1 Silurus meridionalis | reverse complement strand
ACACAAGTGAAAAGTGTTTAAGCATTACTAATAACATTTCCACTGAGTGTCTAAGTATATAAGTGAAGACTAGGAAGTATTAAAATATCAGTACATTAATTGGGCCTCATTTATCATAATCAGCTATTTCTCAGAGGCAGAAGAGCAAATGATATTGCCTAATGCCTACTCTAATACAAATTTTATTCAGCAGTGCAGTAGCTCCTCAAACAGCGTTTTTCAGGTCTTTCCCTTTGCATAATTCTTTTGAAGAATCATCCATGATTTACAATCTGTCCATTAAATGTAAAGTAAGTGAGGTGTGAAAAAAAATGCTTTGGCATGACAATGAAGATTTTAATGACTGGTCTTATTTATATTTATTTATGGGTTTGTTTTTCTAAAAAGTCAGACATGTATAGAATATTATCCCATTCGATTTTACATTAGTCAGTACATTTTCACAAACTTTCTTTCAAACAAACTTTCTTAGGAGCTTTCCTAGGATCCAAATATTCTTTTTATTAATATCAGATTTCTCTTGTAAATACTTTGGAAGTATTTCTAAATAAATCTGACTTGATAAATGAGGCCCAAATACTTGGATAGTTTGTTTGGATTATTTTTTTAACACTCAATTATTATATTATGTTATTATAATGAAATGTCTTTTTTTCCTGTATATATCAACTGTAACACCTGTATCCTTTTAACAGTAAATATCTATGGCACAAAAACTGGTCACTCATCTAAAATCTAAAGAAACTTCCCATCAACACAGTCCTATTGCACCAATGAAAGATGTGGCAGCTAAAATAAAAAGGAGATCCTGAGAAATGCCACCTTAGCGCTGGTCTCAGGTCTTTCCCTTTGCATAATTCTGTTTAAGAATCATCCATAGTTTACAAATTCTAGACCAGCCCTTCAGGGGCACTTTCCAAACAAGTTAGGAAACAATTTAAGAAGAAGAAGCAGAAAAGAATATGTTAAAAAAAGGTCTTTTTTAAAACTAAAACTATATGCTACAGAAGGAAAGAAATAAAATGAAATAAAACTAAACTGAACTGCTGTTGGTTAGTTTCTTTTTACATATCTTGAAAAACAAACACTTTCCTGATTTAAAGTGTGGTCCAGGACCACATATTGTGCAAACATCTGATAAAAACATTTCAAAGAGGGATGGGGTGGGGGAGCAAAGAGCCTTAAGCCCCTGAGCCATCATGGTTATATACAGTGAGGGGTAGAGTTTAGGAAAGGCCAGAGATAGAGGCATGAGAACAAGAGCTTCGGATAATCAGTTAAAACAGTCCTTTGTTCTGCCCCAAGGCATGGATAGACTGATTGGATGATAGACTGACTATGCTAGAAATGCCACTAGAGTAGACAAAAGAAGAGCAAGCTATTTGGAGGGAGGGGGGCGATGGGAGCGGGGTATAATTTTCCATCAATACGACACAACAACTACACATGAAAAAGAGCATGAATTCATAGAGTGAGAGAGACAATGTGTTTTTTTTTCCATTATTCATGCTAATGATGTTCCACACCACTCCCCCTTCAGTTTGTGTTTTGTATTGGTTTCTTTGTGGTTGTGCTGTTTTGGCAGTCACTATAGCTTTTGCTTTTCTGCTCAGATGCAAGTGAGAAAGTCTTCTGTTTGTTGCTTTTGGAAGGTTTGATTCTGAGCCTGTTTCCCCACAAAATGGGCATGTTTCATTGCACAAAAGACAACTCATTTTCTGGCCACATGGTTCTGTCTTTAGTCTCTCACAAATCAAAGTGCAAGCGCGCTTGTTTCCCATTGATTTCCTTCAAATGAGTCTTTTTTATGCCAGGCAAAAAAAAAATACAAAATTGTGCAGAATGCTGTCTTAGGTGCCACTGTAAAGGGGCTTCAAAACTAAAGCAAGTGACAGAACATCTAACTGGTGCACTTGTTTGTGTGCAGCTGGATCTTTTGTTGAAAAGGTGCTTGTGCCAAATAAGAAAGTAAATCTTTCTGTACTTGCATGAAATATATTTGTGTTGGTCAGTCTGTGTAAAATTGTCACCTCGACACAAATCGAGTCCACTGACAGGAAAGTAATAATGTGAAAACAAGTGGAAACAAAAATCAAAATTCACACAATTGGTTATAAATTCAACAAAAAACATGCAAGTGCTGTATGTTTCAGTGGACTTCTTAAATCTGCCAACTGCCCATTCCCACATTCTAGCACGTCTACCCTGTTTCTCAGTTTTCATCTTAGATCCTGTGATTCATCCATGCCAGGCTTAAGCTTTTCCCACTCGCAGCCCTTTTCATCTACCTCAGCCACGACATCTTCACTGCTTACAGGATTGGATGGTCCCGGTGCACAAGCAGAATCTGAACCACTGAATGCTCCTCCTATCCCTGTGACCTCTGAACCACCAGGTGTGGCAGTCTGCATAATCTTCTGCCTCACTTCACGAATCTTTAGCTGCAAACACACTTTAGTTGGGAAAGTATCAGAGTAGCGGGCCTGGAAAGCAACTGTAGCCTGGGCTAGGAAGAGAGCAGAAAATAAATATAAAGAAAAATGAATATAACAAATTGATCCGACTTAAATACATTTACCCCAAATAGGTAAATGTCAGTTCTACCTAGCATTTCAGCCTAGTAACATATAAAGTAAAGTAAAGTGTATGCCTACACTCTAGCTACTATGAAAATGCTAAATATAGTAGGCACTACAGATGATTGAATTTCTATCACATTCTTAAATACTACTATTAATTTCAGTTCTACATTCAAATAAAAATTGTTTGACTGATTCTGTTTCTGGATACCTGATGGGAAGAAGGAACCTTGCTCCTGAAAGAGCTGCATGACAAGTGCCCGGCGCTGATCTAATGTGCGGCGTAGGGAGTATGGTACACGGTCCAGTTCACCTAAAATGTCATCTGTCTCTCCTGCTGATAGAGGAAATGAGGTTAGTATTAATCAAATTATATTATTGTAGTTTGTAATAGCTTATAGTTATTAAATCCATAGCTAGTGGCTCATACCCTTTGCTAGGTAATTGAATGGGAAAAACTAAAAATGGCAAGTTTAGCCTATGATGTAACTCCAGGGATGGAAGAAGTATGGAAATTAAAATTCCATTTTCATTTCTGATGTGCAAGTTATTATATACTAATTCTATGGAAAGTAAGTGAGAGCGTGCGTGTAGGTGTGTTTGTGTGTGTTATAAACACACCCGTTCGATCAAAGGTAAATATGTCTCCCTCGCACTTAGCAGCACTCTTGGGTGTGTTGGGTTCTGAGCTGCAACTTGACAAGCGACGACTCTTCCTCCTTGGAGAGCTGGGGTCATCAACAGAATCCATATCTGAGAGAGAATGAGATATTGAGAAAATGACAAATGAGAATGAGCGTGAGAAAATGGTATGAAAATAGAAAAAGACTTTTTGAAAAAGCACAATACCAGACATACACCTTTCAGTTGTTTATTACTGCACTTTATGACCCTCAGTAACCGACAATTATTTACAACAACATTAAAATCAAAGTGATGTTTTTGTCGATGCCAATAACAGGTTTGAACGACAGTCCCTGGTATACAGCATAGACTGCAAATTAAAAGAACCTCCATCACAAACAATCTCATGATGATGTTTACTGATCACACACAATCCATAACATGTAAGGTTTTCTAGTTCACCTTCTGAAGTATATGCTCTGTCTTTTTCTTTTTTTTTTGCCATTGGCAAACATTTGAATATAGTTTGATATTCTTGTTTCTGATTTAAACTGTGTGTTGATCCTCTGCTTCAACCTTTCTTTTGAATCTTTGTTTTGATTGCAATGATAATTAAAAAAAAAATCTTCAACCTGCATTTGCATCCTCACCTGCTTATCTAACACATAACAGCATATAGCTATTGAGATCCACCCAATCTACACAAACATTACAATATCTTAGGGATACAGCTAAATACAGAGAACCAAAAGATAATTGTGAACCTTTAACTTGCTGATGGAGAAACCACATAACCATTACCTCAAACAAAGTCCTTTTGCTTCAAATTGAATAAACTCAAACTATTATTTTTTGTCAACCAAGCAATAAATAGAAAAGTGAGGTGGTGGGAGATACACAGCCAAAGACTGTTTACTGCTTATGGGTTAACATCATATAACCAATTCCTATATGTGAATGCTGAAAGAACTTAACTGATCAGAAAACGGTCACCTGTCAAAAAACCCTCAAAAATGTTAATTGTTTTTCTGAAAGTGATATACTATTGTATTGTTGTCCAGACCTCTAGGGCAGCGGTCCCCAACCTTTTTTGCACCACGGACTGGTTTAATGTCAGACAATATTTTAACGGACCGGCCTTTAAGGTGTGGGGGATAAATACAACAAAATAAAATGATATGACCGGCATAAAAACTAGTATTTTCTAAATATAATAATAAACGTAAATCCACCGTGTTGTTTTTGGTTTATTTTGCTCGCTTGATTTTGCTCGCATTTTGCTCAATTTAGCGGTAATGTTTTATGTGTTAGCGGCTGGAGCAGCCCCTTTAAGAAGGTAGCGGGTGTAGGTAAGACATGTGACGGAGGCAAGCATCTTGACATGCATCAAGAGTGAGTCATAGACAGATGTGGCGGAGAGAATCCGGTAATTTTCCAAAATAAAACATCGTTCAGAACCCGATAATAAAATTATTATAATATTATAAAATTACTGTGCGGCCCGGTACTAAATGACCCACGGACCGGTGCTGTTCCGTGGCCTGGGGTTTGGGGACCAGCAGTGGTCCCCAAACCCCAGGCCACGGAACAGCACCTAGGGGACAGGGAGTAAAAGCTCTGAAGCAACTATTTTGATTTCAGGGGTGCATTAAACATTCAATAAGCACATAAACATACATATTTTTAGAGACGTATACAAACACACCTGTTGAATTCCTCTTCTTGCGGTAGCTGCCAAGTATTGCACGAGGAGAAGTGGCCAGATTTTGCAAGTTGGGGGAGGGCAGTGCCCCATCTGGCTTAAACTCTGGCAACTCAGCTAGGCGCTCCTCAAAATATGTGTCTGACATTACTCTTTAAACAGAGAGACAGATTTAAAACAATATGTCAATTTCAAATATTAGAAAGGGCAAACTTATTGGTTTAACTTGCACAATACAGGTGTACAGTACTCCCTTGTGCTACTGAATAAACTAATTGCTTGTGAACAATTTTTAACACAGCAGTAAAGTAATGCCTGTTACACTTATAGCAAAGACACACATATTTCAATACCGCTATTATGTCACTGCTGTGCTGAGAACAATCCACCACCTAAGTATGATAAGCACTGCTTTAATATCAGTTTATAAGCAGTGTCATGTTGCATATTACCAATATATGTGTATCTGTATCTTTCTCTATCTTTTCCCTAAATTTTCTCAAATCAATCACATTTCCAGATGCTGTAAGCTAATACTGATAGCTTATAAACATGTTATTTTAATAAATATGTTCATTGTCTTGCCCTGCCACATACTTCTCCACAGAGGTGGTGGTGCTTTTGAGTGGCGGGGGGCGGGATTTGTTCTTCTTGAGTGCTGGAGTGTCGGTTTGCATTGGTGGCGGAGGCAGGTCCACAGCACACATCTCTTTTTGTCCAGCCTGAGGAAGACAGACAGAGATAATTAAAAAATCAAAAAATATAACAAAAATGTAAAAAACAAACAAGCAACTTTCTATAGAAAAACTGATAGTATCCCATTTGCTTAAGGTGTAATATACCTTAAAAAAGACAGTCTGTAGTACATAATCAATACATTAATTAAAATTTTATTTGTCACGTACACATTCATACATAGTACAACATGCAGTGAAATGCTTTAGTCTGTACAAGCATCTTGTTATAAATGTATTTTACTTAATATTATTTGCTGCTTGCCTCTCTGCCAGGTTCCTCCTTATTAATAGTTAATGGGCTTTTGGCAGCTCCTTCTGTGCCCCTCTCTCTCACTGCATTCTCTATCCAAGTAGACCCCATTCCTTCACTGTCATCATGCTCCATTCTGCTGTGCCTTGTTCCATCTTGTTCTTCCCCTTCTTGTCTCGATGGAGGATTCTCAACTTTGATCTGAGGACTCGGCAGCAATTTTGGGGATCCCGCCCTACTTCCTTTGTATGTGGAAACAATTAAATTACACTTATTAAATTATTAAAACAGGTAAAGCGCAAAATGGTACGAAATAATTGAAAATATTTATTGATACACTATATTTATTTATACTGCATTCTTTTTTATGCCATGGTCTGTCTAAATACTAGTTTCTGGTGGTTTTAAAGAAAGGTGCGCTTTTAGGAAGCCTTGTACACTGCCTTGTAAACAACTGTAAGACATGCAAATGATTACAAAAAACAGCACAAGAAGTTAACAACTATTTTATTAGAAGTTAACTAAACTAAAAGAACTAAAGTTCTAAAGTTAACTTCTAACATTATTAGTAGAGGTGTGGTACAGACGTGTAATTCACTCTCTCTTATAACTATTTATTTAAACTCATTCAAATAAATATAATTTAATGGCATTACTAGCTAGATCTAATGACCTGTGTATATAATGACTGTGTTTTTATTATTAAGTCAGTTTTAAACTTTAAACATCAATGACAGCTTTAATTTGTGAATGCTGGCAAGTGACCAGTCATATGCTTGTTAAGTCATTTTAATGCACTTCACGCAGTAATGTACTTCACGCTGAGCAGTGATTCACCCCCACCTTAAGCATTAAAATCATCTCATGCACACCTAGCCCTAGATTATCTCTTACTTATATTCTTACTGATTCAGGTACTACAATTTTAGCCTTCAAAGACTGTTTTAATCATTAATCTGGAGAGGTGAGAGTTAAAAAATTGGTTTATTTGATTTGCATAAGCATACAGTGCTAATCCAAAACAAATATTCTTTTGAACAGTTAAATAGATACAGATTTTGTATAACATAAAGGTATAACTGTTTACAATTTTTAAAGGTCCAATAAAATATAAAAAGTGCAATTTTCTGTGGCAATTAAACCTTTAAGTTACTCTCCATTACAATTTCATGGCGAGTCATGTAACTAGTAGTGATTCATTAATAAGAGATGTCAATAGTTAAACTCTAAGAAAGTAATAATTACTCAAAGGTCTTTTATCAAATCGGAGTGTAGAACAGTGTGTGTGTGTGACTGTACCTAACGTTTACCTGAATACAGGTGTGGGTTTGGACTAGCCATTCGTCCTAATTCTTCCTTCTGACCTGATGTGTTTGACAACGCTGCTTCTCTGCTTGTATCTGCCTCTGACCTTTTCAGTCGTTCCATCTTCAAAGTGACTTGGGGTGATGAGTCTGTGTAGGTCTGAGAATGCAAGTGTGTGTTTGATGCTATAGAAGTCTTCATATGAGGTGATGAGGGGGATGTCAGAACTGACATGGTACTAGTCACGCTTGGAGATGTGGTTGTCATGGAAACCACTCCTGTCGCCAGGGTGACACTCGGGCCAGGGTAAAGGGTGGTCACTAGCTGTCGATTGGACTCTGAGGCTGAGGACTGGGGCAAACAGCTGGTGGATGGAACCTGAGCCAGGAGTGGAGGCTGGCCTGAGAGACACATTGAGTGTTGAGAATTTATTTATATTTCATATTTTTCATAGGTGAACAATAGACAACTTTTTTATATATAATGTTTTTGAAGTTTGAAATTGAAGTTTTGCAGTTTTAAATCACATCCATTACTGAGTAAAAAAATGTGACCCAGAAACTACTATGCTAAAATCACAAGAAAGATTGAGACAGACAAGTCAGACAGCAGTAGTGCTGACTCAGTTGAAAGAAACTTGAAGAAAATGAACCCCTGGTCATTTTTAAGTTACCAATTTGGCTTCAAGTGCAAGAAAGGCAACAGCTTTATTATGCAGTGCAAGACCAGCATAAAACCTTTAGCATTGCTTTGGAAGTTAAAAAGAAGTTTTAGTTAAGGGCTTTGTTAAAATTAACCAAAAAGACATTTGTGCATTTCTAATGATGCCCCATTAAAATTACACCTGTTTAAATGTAAATATGGATATAACTTCATAAAGTCACATCAATATGAACAACAGTGTAAATGTTAAAGTAATAGTTAGGTTGATGTGGGGTGAATTTAAAGTGACCAGAATCACACAGAAAACAATGGTCTGTGCACATATATTATTTTTTTGTTCACTTACATGTTTTTCCCTGTTCTTGTTTATAAATTTTGCAGTTTTATGAGTTTTTAAAAGTTTTATGAAAATCAAGGGCAGCAAGTGTTAAGTGTACAGGTGTGAAGATGGCTAATCACTAAAAAACGTTCTTTCGGCTTCTCCCATTAGGGGTCGCCACAGCGGATCATCAGCATGTTTGATTTGGCACATGTTTTTACGCTGGATGCCCTATCATGGTAAATTCATTGCAGTACCTTGCACTACTAACTATGGAATCTCCAAGAAACAACTGTTTTTATTCTGTAGAAATCCAAACCACTAAAACTTATGTCAGATGGGGCAATTAGCCAGGGGTTTTAGCCTCGTGTTTTGGAATTTGTTGCAGTACCATGTAGGGCTGTGGCTATCAATTATTTTAGTAATCGAGTGTTCTACTGACTATTCCAGTTTTTATTCGAGTAATTGGATAAGAAGTAATTTTTTATTTAATTTTGAAGAGCTTAATATACAAGAGTCAATAAGACACGTCTCTTAAAATTAACAAGTACTTTGTTTTATTTTAAAAAAAATTTACATTTTATTTATGAAATGGCATACAAGGATATCTGTCAAAACTAAACCCATTTAGTGCATTTAATTGCCATATTACATCAAAATGCAAAAGTAGAAGGTATGATGACTTTTAAAAGGCACTGTATGTCAGGGAGAACTACATTTATAAAATGTTTATACAAGTGAGCAATTCAGATTTAAGGGCATTGCTCGTGGGCCCAGGTGACAGCTCAGTGATGTACAGACTTTAAGTGAAAACGGTCAAATCCAAACTCCAACACCTGAACCACTCAACTACCACTTGTATGAATGCGGTAAAAAATTATATAATGAAGTTCAATTTGTATTAATGTTCCGAAAATCACACCTATACAAGTTAACCACAAAGTCATAAGTCACACTGGAATCATGTCAACTCCCCTCTTCAAATGATTGACTAAAAGAGGAACTGTAAATCTAGAATAATGGACTAAAATTTATGCTTATGCCCGGCCAGGATTTACAAAAAAAAAAAATGTAAAATTTGGAAACGCACACAAAGAATATGGAAACAAGAGTGGGATAAAACATGCACAAAAAATGCACAGATGATTTTGTATGTGATTCTATCATTTAAATTCATCATTTTGTTTTGTGGAATATATTTCTTAATGTGTTTTTTTATTTATTTATTTTTGTTTTGCTAATTATTTTTAATCTGTGATTGCGAATATTCATGAATTCTTACTTACTCCTCCACCTACATATCAAATGAACTACTGTTTATGTTATCAAAGTAATAGTATTTTTAATTGAATAGAATCATTTAGTACACTTTCCACCTGTGGTAAAAAATGTTTGAAAATAAATCTACATCATCTTTAAATTCAATGGTTTTATGTATCAGGACATATAATCTGGTCTTTAGCAGGTCTTAGAATTAGGCAAATACAACCTTATTTGAAGAACAAAACAAATGACATTTTACACTGTCATTATTTCTTAACAATTCAGCTGAAATTGAGAAACCATGTGGGAAAAAGTCCTCCTTATGATTCAATAGCTGGTAGAACCATCTTTAGCAGCGAAAACTAAGTAATTGTTGTGGTGGAATTATGGATCACTCTTCACTTCATTACCGTAAACTGTTTAAATGCCGTTTTTGCACATCTCTTCTGGTTTGCTGCTATTTGCTCTTTGCACAACATTTTTTTTTTTTTTTTACATTTTTGCTACTGTGTTTACATTTTTGCTACTGTTCACTTTGTCTCTTTACAACAGGTTTACTGATGCAGCTATTTTGTGTTTTGTGTATTTGTCTTGCACTGTCTTGTATTGTCTTGCACTGTCTTGTGTTGTCTGTTGTTTGCACCAGGTTGCACACATGCACTTTATGTGGCGAGGACACTTCCTAGTCCTTAGCCCTGTGTTTTCTGTTTCTGTGATTGTTGTTGAATGTAGCATCAGGGTTCTGGAGGAACGTTGTTTCATTTCACTGTGTACTGCATCAGCTATATATGGTTGAAATGACAGATAAAAGCTTCTTGATTTGACTTGACTCTTTTTTGCAACATTGCTTCACTTCATTGAGGTTTGTGGGTATTTTTAATGCATAGCACCACAGCATTTTCAGGTCATTGTTTTCAATTATATTGTCATCTTTTAAATTTAACATGCAAACTGAAGCCTGTAGAGTCTAAAATGTAATTGATTTTTTTTCCTTTTGCATTTTCTCTAAACACTGCACAGTGTGACCATGGGTGATTTTTTTCTGGAAATGTTTTTCATTTATGGATTATAAATGGGTTAAAAATGGTTATATAACCCTTTCCAGAATGATGAACAGTGACAGTTGCTTCATTAAGATCAGTGCTGATGCCTTTCCTCCTTGGTGTTGAGTTAACACACACCTTAATGTTCCAGACCAGGAAACTTCCAAAACATAGGCTGATATGGAGGTGGTTAGACTTGCTGAGGATCATTTTATCAGGAGCATTTTATTAGCAGCACCTGGCTGCTATTTAGCCTATTAAATTCTATTGAAGCAGTTAAGTTGTTCTTAGTTTTTATTACACATGGCTTTTTCATGTTGGCTTTATTTATGTAAAATCAATCATGACGTTGTAATATGTCACATGTTACTGATCATGTGAGGTTGTCTTTACCTAATTTTGAAACCTGATAAAGACCAGATGTTCTTTATTATGCCCTGATACATAAAAACATTTTTTTCACATTTTCACAGGAGAATATAGTGCAGTAAGGTAAATACATTGTACTACCAAGGTGAATTAATTAAACAAATTAAATCAGGTTAGAGTTTTGCTTGGTTGAAGTGAAAATCTGGGATTTAAGATCTAGGGGCATTGGGCTCATACACCTGTGCTCATCTTAACATGTATGCATCATATAAAACAATGTAAAACGTCGGTTTTTATGTTTTTTATTTGTATTCCTTAGCTACATCAAATAATATTGATAATGCAATAATGACATGCTATAAACAAATAATCAAATTCTATATCATCGTTTTATTGTAACCTGTTTACAAGCTTAACATTTAAGCATGTCTACGTCAACAAACTGTCCACTCACCTGCCACTATTGGATGTACCAGTGTAGGACCAGCAGGCGCAATGGCAGTGAAGCCCAGTGTAGCCATGGCAGAAGGCAAAAATGCTTGTGTGTGTGGAGGCGCTGTTCGTTGAGGGGTGGAGACTGCTGATGTGGACCCCAGTGACAAAGGCGTAGCAACACCAGTGGTTGACTGAACATATGTAATCCTAAAAGAATCAAATACAAGACCGATCATGCATGTTTAAATTAATTAATAAAATTAATGTGTTCTTTACAGTGTGTCTCATATTTGCATCTATGGCCTAATTTCCACTATCTGTAAAAAAAAAATCATACAATATACAAAAAATACATTGACACCCGTGTTGTCTGTAAGGTATTTTAAAGGGTAAACTTTAACATTAACAAACTTCAACATTATTCCATGTACTTTAAAATTCCAAATATTAGTATAAAATATAATATTTAAGAACAGGGGAATTAGAACAATGTTACTGGTGAAGGTTAAAGTCCAAGAATGAGATTTGGGATAGGATAAACAGGCATATACAAATTTTAGTCTAAATTTATACTACAGATAGGCAGGAGTCTTTTTACAGAATGTACATGTGTATATACTTAAACTAAAAGGACTTATTTTTCTTAAATATATTATCAAAACATTTTCTAGCCTTTGTGGTGCTTATGTGCTCTGAGAATGTTAAGTAATATTGTATAGTATAGTTACTGTAGCAGTGATAGTGTGGTATTCAGTTGTTCAGATTTTTATAGCAAATCTTTAGTCCTATATTTAACCTATAGAATGACTATATGAAATAACATAAATAGTCAATTTACCTAGTAGCAGATGGAGTCAATAATACTGTCTGAGGAGATGTGCCACCTGAGGCCATGACAGTTGCTGTTGCCATAGAGACCGGAAAGGATGCAGCAGTATGTACGGTTCGTGCAGGCTGGACATTAGTTTGGACCACTGGCATTGGGGCAATCTGAATGAGCTGCAATAAATAAATACAGCATGCTTTAACTAGACTTGTAAACAATGAATTTGTGTGGTTGCTGTGTTGCCGTACCCACCTTACTTCCAGGTTGCACCCCATTTGGTACAGGAAGGGGCTGGGCCACCAGGGAAATGGGCTGTGGTGGTGTTGATCCCGGTCTTACTGTTGTCATGGGAACAAGCATCTTGTTTTGTAAGACTGGAGATCGTGCTTCAGGATCAAAAGGAAGGGTCAAAAGTGAGAGATTGGAGAAATATGGAAAGTATTGTACTATCTTTTGTAGCATTTTTTTAAATATCTACAGGAATGCTTAGTTAATCCCTTAATCTCACCTCTTCCTCCTGGGCTGACCCCTCCTAATGTTGGCACTGATGCATATCTCATCCCTGGCCCAGCCCCTGCATGCAATCCATTAGGCAAGGATAAATGTGCTGGCAGGGCAGTAGGCAAGGCAAGAACACCAGCTGAATGGTGGGTTTGCTGCAGAGATGAGCTGTTTAGAGAGGCTGAGGCTGGTAGTGTTGGAAGAATGTACTGCACCTGGGTGACTTGCTTGCCATTGGAAGGCGAAGTAAGTGAAGCTGCTGGGAGGAACTGAGGCTGGAGCATAGAAAGAGGCACGGCACTGTTGTTAGGTGCTCCATTACTACTGTTGGGGCCTGGCAAGGTTTGGGGTGGGGTTATAAGCTGAACAGTTGGTGGGTTTGGGAATGCTCCTCCAAGTACTAAACCTGTGACTAAACCTCCTTGCCCAACAGGCTTGGGAGAGGAGGCAGAAAAGTACCCACCCCCTGCAATGGCTCCATTTCCTGGTGCTCCTCCTCCCCCACCAATCAGATGCTTGTGCTTCCCATCAGAGGATGCCACCCCAACAGGCATTTCCCTTTCAGCAGGCTTACTGGCTACTGCAATGGGGGCACTCGTTACAGGTCTAACCACATTTGACACTATTGTGGAAGCAGATGACAGAGTGCCATTCAGGCCAAAACTTTTTGGGACCAGGCCTGCTCCACAAGCTCCCATTTCTCTGCCTTTTTCATTTCCATCTTTTACGTCTTCGCACAGTTCACCAGCCTCTGCCTCCTGCTTTATCTTATTTTCTGCTCTCTTTTCTTTGCATTCTGCCTTTTTGTTTGGTGATTTGCCTGCAGGAGAAGAGCCCAAGAGAAGCAATCGCTGGAAAGACAGATTGAAAGAAAAGAAAAAGAAAAAAACTTCCGATTAAACATTCACTTGACTTCCTATGAACTTGAAATTAATGCGGATTTATATAACTGCATCATTAACTGCACTATCAAGTTTCTGAATCAAACAAGAATTGTTTTGTGACAAGAAAGCTTGTGTCATATAAATAACCACAGCAATTAAATTTAATTAGGAGCTACATGTTAATGTCCTGTAGAAATGTACCTTGCCATCCGTTTCATCTTCAGGGTCATTTTCTTCATCACTATCTGTCACTCTTTCTTTGCACTTTAGATCTATCGAACCCTCTGGAAATGAATCACCTGTAAGTAATATGAGATGCACCAAGTATTATCTTGCATATGACACAAAAAAATAAGCATTTGGAAGTCTGTGATGAAGTCAAGTCAAGTCATGTTTATTTCTATAGCCCTTTTTACAACAGACATTGTCCCAAAGCAGCTTTACAAACTTTTAAGAGTTTATGTGAACAATGTGTATTTATCCCTGATGAGCAGCCATGGAGACTGTGGCAAGGAAAAACTCCCTTAGATGTTATGAGGAAGAAACCTTGAGAATCAGACTCTAAAAGGAACCCATCCTCATTTGGGTGATATCAAAAGTGTGATTATAGACTTTAAACAATACAGAACACTGGAGAGTGAGAACTAACATGAGCACTGGAATGTAAGATTTATCTTGTATTGATTCCAAAAGTGCACAATAAAATCTGAATCTCTGTTACCAGTGCAGATATTCATTTTATAGGCATAGCTAACTGCCCTTTAGAGGGTTATGCAATATAATGTCTGTATCTGCATTGCCATTTTGATGTTTTGAACAATTTATAATAAATGGGATCATCTGGAAGCCCTGTTTCCTTCCCCAATCTCACACACTGTAGACTAACCTCCTGTCAATATAAATGGTTTGAGTTCATTAAAGTAATCGAAATATCTATCAGTGTGTCCATGTAGTTAAAATTGTGCCAGAACACTGTTGAAATCAGTTAATTACATTTTTAGAAATGCCACCAAAAGGGAAATGTTTATTATTTTAATTTTTTATAAAAATGGCTACAAGTGCCAAAAGTCACTTTTAAAAACGCTAACAATAATGACAATTTGTCATTAAATAATTAAATACATACCGTAATTTCCGGACTATAAAGCGCACCCATATATAAGCCTCACCCACTGAATTTGACAATGATTTTTATTTTAAACATAAATAAGCTGTCTACACTGAAACTGATGAACTTTACACAGGCTTTAACGAAAGACAGTGCCTGTTACATGGTGTAACGGGTGAAATATGTTGTGGCTCCTTTAAGAGCAGAGTGGCATTTTGGGAACAGCCTGCCGCTGCATTTTTCCGCTATTACTGCATGTGTGCAAGGAATATTATATTATTATTTTCTGATGCTCATTTCTAAGTTTCTTTGACTAACCCGTAATGCTGTTGCCAAGAAAAATAAAAAAGCATGAGTTTTGGAAACCTGTTTGTGATTATATGATTTCTGTTGCAACTGGAGTTAGCAAGCTCTCCCTTCACCCAGACTCAACGCGTTACAACGGCTTGTATCTAAACAGTAGCCGATCAAGAAAGTCATTGTTCACTGTCTTTCTCCTTCCTTTCACAACTATTTCTCTCTGGAGTTTATCTTTTGGCATCGTCGTGTGTTTAAAAAAAACGTTTTGTCTCCCGATGCCATGCAGCTCAGAACACAGGTGAGGTGCGTTTTTTCGTTTCCGTTCGGAAATGTAATTGGTCTAATGTTATGGGGTTCAGTTTTTTGGCTTGAAGTTTGTGAAACCGGGAAAAACCCAGGAAAAATAAGCCGCTTCGTTGTTTAAGCCACGGGGTTCAAAACTTGGAAAAAAATAGCACCTTATAGTCTGAAAAATATGGTAGATCTTTCCCCAGTTCCTCATTTTCTGGTATTGTGCATTACTGATATTGTTTATTCCACATGTGCTTTATATTAGTCATACTAATGATGCATATTTACTAAATAATTTTTTTAAATTTAAAACAGCATGGAGAGAGAGCCTCATGAACTTTAGAAACTCTCTTAGTGCTTCTAGATATAAACATGTCTCTTAATTAATCTACTTATTGAATAACAAATTAATTAATATTGGCTTCATGCAGAGGGCTTAATTACAAATAAATAAAAAAATCAGTTAAAATGTTTGAATATTAATTACCAGCCAGACACTCTAATGAAGAGATGGAAAGTACAGAAGTACAAATACTTACTGTACTTAAGTAGATTATCTGGAATTAGTACTTTACTTCACTATTTATTTTTCTGACAAATTTTAACTTTCACTTATCAAAGTTTTTGCACAAATATCTGTATTTTATACTTCTTACATTGTCATCTAGGCTTGTTACTTTAGTTTTAATCTATTTGGTGACATCAATATTTTTTGTTAGCATTGTGCTCAATTTTCATTCCATCATCCTATTTCTTGTCCTTGCGAGGCTTTTCAACCTACCATACATGTCTTATTTCCTAGCATCACAGACAAAGGCTAGCCTATGAAGCTAACAACGAGCAAGGAGGTAAGCAACATTAACTCTGAGGTTAACGTGGATTAGACAGAGGGAGTCAGTGATGTAAACATGACTGAGAACAGAGATATTCCTGATCACCTGATAATCGTCATTTTTTTCTTTGATGTGTTCTTTATGGTGGTTGTTCAGCCTGGATACATTCATTAGATAACAACATTTTTTATTATTTTGTATGAATATATTAACATGATGTGATGTCCAGTTAGTAAGTAAATGTCGTTTTACTTAAGTACACGTGAGAGCATAAAATTTTTTACTTTAATTTTAATAAAAAAGTGTAGTTATTACTTCAACATTTACAAGAGTCTTTTAAAACATGAGTATCTGTACTTTTGCTTGAGTGAGGGATGTGTGTACTTTTAAACCAGCAGTTATCAAACTCCTAATTAAAACATTTTGAACATAGTAATTTTCACCTTGAATTTAATATCAAACTGAAATGTATCAATCAGATTTTGGGCCTCATCATAGAACAGAGACAGCACCAGTTAAAGTTGTAAATGACCTAGTACTGACTGCTGATTAGGGTCATGTCTTGCATGTAATGCCCGAATTTTGTGCAGCTTTTGACATCAGTGTTTATACTCATTCACAGACTTGAGAATGTGTTTGGAGTTAAAGGAACGGCCCTTTCCTGGCTCAGGTCTAATTTGATAGATCGTTATTAGTTTGTAGAATTTGTAAGTTTCTTGTTGTCACTGTGGCTTCTTGCACAATATATCATGGATAAATTCTTACATTTAAAATGTATATTTTCCTGTAACAATCCTTTGTTACAATGATCATTTTAAAATGTATTATACAAATAAATTTTGTATAATTTGAATTTAATTGCTGTCATTGCATCTACCGATTTAAAAAAATGATTTTGTGAAATGTAAATGCTTTTTCATCTTATGTAGTAGAAACCTACTAGATGTTCATATACAAATGAATTAAATTAAGAGCTTTGATATGATATCATTAAGATTTGAAAGCATTAGAAAATCTGTTAAAATAAGAAAACATTACTCACCTATGACATCATCATCTCCTTCTTCTTCACAGATGACCATCGGTTCTTCATCACTAGTTACATCCTCGCTAGTTCCATGCTGTGAGGTAGGAAGGGGGCAAATCTGAAATGAACTTATTCCATTCTGATGAAACAAGAAGAGAGAGGGAGAGAGTGTGAGAAAAGAAACAAGGTTGCTATTACTAAGGCAGTATGCTGTTTGAAATGTTATATAGCCCATTCCTGACAATACCTTTACTATATTCTTTTCTCCCTCACTTCTTTCCGGGCTATGCACTGCACTCTGGGACAAAGCACGAGGTCGTGAAAGTTGGCCTCCCAGTGGCCCTCCCCAGTGCTCAGTTTCTGGTGACACCCAGCTAGGCCCGGCTCCCTTGTTCTCACCATGCTGAGAACTTGACTGGGTCTCTAGAATGAGTGAATCTATAGACATTATTAGTTTGTTTGCCCTGAGCCAACATTCACATAGCTTTCTTAATGAAACGAATGCATTTCACTACATGTCGTACTTTGTATGAATGTGTATGTGACAAATAAAATTTGAATTTGAATGATGCAGGCTCAATGGACTCAATTGTCTGTAAATTTAAAGGTAAATATAAAATTTCAAGCAAATTTACTGTGGTCAAACATGCTTTTTTTCAACATCTGTTTAATAATCAGAGTTGGATGACATTTTGTTTAGCGAGAGAAAGCAGCATGATTAAAAAGCTGAACAGCTCAACTCGACTCACATGATTCTTGTTGTTATGGTAACACTGGATTGCATATAGCATGCATATAAATTAAGGGTGTCTACAGACAGCTCAGTTTAGGATTCATATGAACAGTTCATTTGAAATTTGCAATCCGAATGAACTCACTGGCAAATATGATGCAGATAAACACCACTGCAGTGCTAGTCAGTGTGTGGTGCTTGTTATCGTGATAGAGTCCTGTGGTGTTTCCTTAACCCTGATTTAAAAAAGAATTGGAGGTGGGCTGACCAAGTGTGCATAGAATGATGAAATCACTGTAACACCTGCCCTCTAGTGGTTTATTGAACTGTTGCAGTTCAAAGATGGTCATCATTACTACAAGCTGCTGAGCAAGGACATTTACTAGGAAATGAAGTATCATGTTAATAAACTAATTAACTAGCCAAGTTTAACTCACCCACTATACATACTAAAATTGTAATCTCTAGCCAACTTGTCCAACTTATCCCTATTTAAAATATTAAAATGTTTACTCTGTTATATTAAAAGATTTGAGAAACAATTTTCACACCATCTTGGATAGGAATATCTTGCTTCCAATCAGTGCAGGAGAATATATACAAGCAATAGACATGGTACGTGTAGCAGCTCTATACCATGTCTATTGCTGTTTATTGTGAAACTCAAAAAAAAAATGTTTCAGTTTATAGTGTTTAATGTATCTGCAAGTGAAATTTGGTACATCTGCTCATGTCACATCATTTTAACAAAGCACTATGAGCAAAAGCTTTAAACAGACATATTAACAGACCTGTGCTTTCAGAAGCACTTCTTTCTCTGGTTTCTTTAGCCCCTGGAGTGCCTCTTCCCTCAGACAAAGACTTTCTCCTGTCCTTATTACACCATTTCCAGTCAGGATGCGCCCTGAAATGAGCCTCCTTAACCTGAAACATAAACAGTTATATAGATAGACATACAGACCCAAATCTCAAAGACAACAAACCACAAATGAGTGCAATGATACCTGAAAGGCAAGGTCGTGATACTTCTGCTTCTCCTTGGCACCGAGAGCATACCACCACTCACCCAGGATCTTGCTAACTGTGCGATTGTCCTGGTTTGGGTGCCTCTGGTGCACCAGAGCACGGTGACGCTTGCTGAAGATCATAAACGCATTCATTGGTCGCCGTATATGGTCTTTCTCTTTCTGTGGTAATGGGTATAAAGTAGCCAAAGAAAAGAAACATTGGTTTTCATTAAGTAGGAAAAATGTTTTGTCAGTAACATCCTAGTAGTAAATATAACACACAAAATACATTTCCCTTTTTAATTTGATTTAAGACTTAAACTGAACCAATACATGTTTCTGCACTTTGTAAACCACCTTTTTGTCATTGTCTTTGGGCAAAGCGCTCAGTGATTGAGTCCGTCTCTTCACTGGACAAGTCAATAGGGCAGGATCTTGGCCTCCACCTGAGTAAAAGCTATTTAATCAATAAAAGAAAGGGTCATTTCAGAAATCAACATTCACTGTTTTTATTATTATTTTTTTTATAAAACACATTTTGATTGTTTTAGGTTTTGTTGAACAGGCATCATCCTGCTGAACAGTAAACTCCCAAATGTTATACAGTGTTATAGGCAAGAATGAAATGTGTATATGGAGCAGAAAGATATTTACAGATCATCAGCATCACTCTCTGTCTCACTATCTCCTTCTCCTCTCTCTGCTGGGGGATCACCTCCAGAGGGTGGTGGGCAAGACGGCGATGGTCTTTCAGCAACTGATTGGTCATCAGTCATTATATTTACTCCACATTGTGGCTCTAAGATGTGGCAGAAAACAGTGACTGAAACCTTCGCATTTTATATTGTTCCTTTAAATTTAAAAAAGATGCTATAATGAATATAATTGAGATGGCATTATTCTGTACTGGATAGTATTTTTGTTAAACTGTGTGCAAAACCCCATAGTAAAAGACTTTGTATAATTATTGAACACTGTTTCTCAACTAAAGTTTAGGAAAACCCAGGTGTGTCATACATACTTTGCAATATATTACCTATATGTATTATATACTCGTTATTGGGCAGCATGGCTTTATAAAGCAAAATTAAGAAGTCAAAATGCACAAGAAGCTGACACACATGGCGGCTTGTGAGACTTCTGCCTGACACACAATTAAATCTAAAAGTTTCTCTATGTTACCTGCTTGGTCTCCATAATCATATCATGTATATAAGCTGTAGCATGTAGCATCTTTACTTTTATGTAATATATTTGCTTTAATGTGAATGTGCTGTGCTTATACAGTAATGGGCATTTACCAACATATGCACAGGAATATGAAGAAAATTAGCATAAACTATTATTATTACATTTTATAACTATACATTATTAGTTTGTTTGCCCTGAGCCAACATTCACATAGCTTTCTAAATGAATGATGCAGGCTCAATAGACTCGTCTGTAAATTTAAGGTAAATATAAAATGTACTGTGGTCAAACGTGCTTTTTCTCAACGCCTGTTTAATAATCACAGTTGGATGACATTTTGTTTAACGAGAGAAAGCAGCATGATTAAAAAGCTGAACAGCTCAACTAGACTCACATGATTCTTGTTGTTATGGTAACACTGAATTGCATATAGCATGCATATAAATTAAGGGTGTCTACAGACAGCTCAGTTTAGGATTCATATAAACAGTTCATTTGAAATTTGCAATCTGAATGAATTCAGTTGCAAATATGACGCAGATAAACACCACTGCAGTGCTAGTCAGTGTGTGGTGCTTGTTATCGTGATGGAGTCCTGTGGTGTTTCCTTAACCCTGATTTAAAAAAGAATTGGATGAGAAAAAAGAGAAAAAGAATGATGAAATCACTGTAACACATGCCCTCTAGTGGTTTATTGGATTATTGCTGTGCTAAAAGATGGGTAAAGGTTATCATTACTTCAAGCTTCATGGCAAGGTCATTTACTAGGAAGTGAAGAATCTTGTTAATAAACTAATTAACCAGCCAAGATCAACTTACCCACTATACATACTAAAATTTTAATCTCTAGCCAACTTGTCCAACTGATTCCTATTTAAAATATTACAATGTTTACTCTGTTATATTAAAAGATTCGAGAAACAATTTTCTCACCATCTTGTCTAGGAATATCTTGCTTCCATGCTTTTATTTCTAGCTTTGCTGCCGCCTACTATGCTGCAATATGCTGCAGTGTGTGTGAGGGGAGTAGAGAAAGGTTCTGTGTTTGACTGCTTTTGCCTGGGAGATACCAAGACGCTATTTTGAAAGTAAATCTAAAATGGTGAATTAACACATAGATTTAATCCTTTACATACTTAAATTCTAAATCATTCAAATTAAATATACAGTAATTCCCCGTTTGGGTTGGTTACGTTACAAAACCGCCTGCCACCCCAAAAATGCTATTTTATTTATACAGTACTGTACTGTATTAACATTAGGGATGCACCGAATATTCGGCCACCGAAAATTTTCGGCCGAAAATGGCCCAAAAGAGCATTTTGTTGTGATGACGCAAACAGAAACCGCTGCCTGCACGTGCATGTCTAAAACAACATGTCTGCGGTGTGGATGTATTTCAGTATATCTGAGAAAGACCCACGGATAGCGATTTGCAAAACATGTAATGCCGAAATTTCGTCTGCAAAGACTTTCTCCACGTCTGGTTTAATTTATCACCTGAAATCCAAACATCCCGATTGCTATGCTGAATATGAGAGAAACATGGCACAAAAAAGCAAAACCCCTCCGAGCACGTGCACTCCGTCTGTGGCGGACGTTTTTGAAAAGGCAGGAAGTTTCCCAGTGATATTGTTGTATTGTATCTTTAAGCAGTTGCACTTGTTCTGAATGCACTTTGAACATATTTAATTTTACAACCTTTCAGCAGGCCAGAGGGCCTGTACATTATTATTTAATGTACACATGAGTGCATTTAAGTTAAACAATTAAGTTAGAATTTTATTTTATTTTATCCTGTGCATTGTTGCAATGTGCTATAAATAAATATTTTCCTAATTTGTAATTGATTTATTCTTTGAAACTTTAATATTAATTTATACAATAGAAATGCCTTGATTTTAGTAAGGTTAGTACACAGCCATAGCCATAAATGCAATGGTAATAATAATTGGCATAATTTTTTTTCGGTGTTTCGGTTTTCGGCCTTGCTTTCCTCTTTTTCGGTTTTCGGTTTTGGCCCAGAATTTTCATTTCGGTTCATCCCTAATTAACATTGTACTTAATTTTATAATAAATAATTATATTTGTATTAATAAATTTCATTATTTCAACATAAAACTCCATAAAAACAATTTATGTCTAACAATTCAAGGCTTACCTTTGCTCTGTGTTTGACCATCTGTAGGATGATTAGATGAATTTGATTGGCTGGTCTCCAGGAAAGGAACCAATGAATGCCAGGGAAACACTTGTAATGAGCGAGGCTCGACATTAGTCCAAACTACCAAAAGACAAAGAATCAAAGATAGATAAAATATAATATTAAGCAGCAGTGTTCACACATTGTCTTATCCATCCTATATATATATATATATATATATATATATATATATATATATATATATATATATATATATATATATATATATATATATATACAGTGAGGAAAATAAGTATTTGAACACCCTGCTATTTTTCAAGTTCTCCCACTTAGAAATCATGGAGGGGTCTGAAATTGTCATCGTAGGTGCATGTCCACTGTGAGAGACATAATCTAAAAAAAAAATCCTTAGCTGCATAAAGACACCTGTCCACCCCATACAATCAGTAAGAATTCAACTACTAACATGGCCAAGACCAAAGAGCTGTCCAAAGACACTAGAGACAAAATTGTACACCTCCACAAGGCTGGAAAGGGCTACGGGGAAATTGCCAAGCAGCTTGGTGAAAAAAGGTCCTCTGTTGGAGCAATCATTAGAAAATGGAAGAAGCTAAACATGACTGTCAATCTGACTGGGACTGGGGCTCCATGCAGGATCTCACCTCGTTGGGTCTCAATGATTCTAAGGAAGGTGAGAAATCAGCCCAGAACTACACGGGGGGAGCTGGTCAATGACCTGAAAAGAGCTGGGACCACCGTTTCCAAGGTTACTCTTGGTAATACACTAAGACGTCATGGTTTGAAATCATGTATGGCACGGAAGGTTCCCCTGCTTAAACAAGCACATGTCCAGGCACATCTTAAGCTTGCCAATGACCATTTGGATGATCCAGAGGAGTCATGGGAGAAGGTCATGTGGTCAGATGAGACCAAAATAGAACTTTTGGGTCATAATTCCACTAAACGTGTTTAAAGGAAGAAGAATGATGAGTACCATCCCAAGAACACCATCCCTACTGTGAAGCATGGGGGTGGTAGCATCATGCTTTGGGGGTGTTTTTCTGCACATGGGACAGGGCGACTGCACTGTATTAAGGAGAGGATGACCGGGGCCATGTATTGCGAGATTTTGGGGAACAACCTCCTTCCCTCAGTTAGAGCATTGAAGATGGGTCGAGGCTGGGTCTTCCAACATGACAATGACCCGAAGCACCCAGCCAGGATAACCAAGGAGTGGCTCTGTAAGAAACATATCAAGGTTCTGGCATGGCCTAGCCAGTCTCCAGACCTAAACCCAATAGAGAATCTTTAAAGGGAGCTCAAACTCCGTGTTTCTCAGTGACAGGCCAGAAACCTGACTGATCTAGAGAAGATCTGTGTGGAGGAGTGGGCCAAAATCCCTCCTGCAGTGTGTGCAAACCTGGTGAAAAACTACAGGAAACGTTTGACCTCTGTAATTGCAAACAAAGGCTACTGTACCAAATATTAACATTGACTTTCTCAGGTGTTCTTCTACTTCTACTTATACTTATCAAATACTTATTTGCAGCTGTATCATACAAATAAATAGTTACAAAATTATACATTGTGATTTCTGGATTTTTTTTTTAGATTATGTCTCTCACAGTGGACATGCACCTACGATGACAATTTCAGACCCCTCCATGATTTCTAAGTGGGAGAACTTGCAAAATAGCAGGGTGTGCAAATACTTATTTTCCTCACTATATATATATATATATATATATATATATATATATATATATATATAGAGAGAGAGAGAGAGAGAGAGAGAGAGAGAGAGAGCAAGGATTAAAACCAACATCCATATGTCTTTTAAACTCATTTCCAGTTTGAACTGTACTTTTCACTGAAATGCAAACAATTTTTATTTTAAGCTGCCATCATTATTAAGAGCTGCATCCCAAACATATAATATTGGGTACAGACACAAAACAGCATTTATATTTCAATTGATGTTTGAATTTTTTAAATCTTGATTATTAAAAATCATGTACAATTCTGGCCTTCTAAATCATGTTAACTACATTCAAAAGTTTATGTTGATTTAGAAGGCCAGAATTTTACATCTTTTTTGTTTTTTTTTATTCAAGATTTTAATATTTCAAACATATATGGAAATATGAATGCTGCTTTGTGTCTGTACCCAATAACAGCTGAGAATAGTAAAAAATATATACAATTTGAGACTGATGTTAGTTCATATATTCTTTTGTGACTGCAGTATATGATGGTGCTATACTATAATCTCCAAACAGTGATCTTTTCTTAACATCCCTTTTAGTGCTCTAGGAGCCAAAATACACTTGTATCCTCTTAGACAGGTTAATCACAAATTAGAGTCAGAAATTTCTTAATTACAGGCATGCAGTTTTATAAAGGCAAAAGTGTTTTTTTTTTTCATTTTATTTGTGCTTTCCTAATCTTCCCCATGTTAATGTATAGATAAGAAACATTTTGTACAAAAATGTATGTATATTGGTGACTTATTCGTCATGACTAATGTTAAGAATACTTAATGATTTTACTTCATATATTAATTTTTTTACAAAAAGTGTCAATGCTCTGTAAGTCCAATAAACAGTACGTTAGACTTCTCAAATTCTAGGATCTAAATTTTGTAAAAATTGTGTAACACCAAAAATAGAGTAAAGGGGTATGTGAGAATACTAAAGAGTCAAAATAGCAAAATTAAGTTAAATGTAAGGAGAGAAAATAACATGCATAAAATGTGAAATAACAATATTATCCTTCATACATAATATAACATTTTCATGCTCTCTATTTTGGAGTAGGGTTTGACAATGTGAAGGTGTGTGGATAGCAGAAAGAGAGGTCTAGAATCTCTTTAAGTCTCTCTTTAGTAATTTCTGTACAGAATAAATACAACCCCTTTAGCAGCACTTTCCTTTGACTCATCGCTGTGACCTTCAAATAGGAAAATTAATCCATAGTGGCAGTTTAACTCGCTCTGGCTCTAGAGATCTCAGAAAATCAAGGTTCTCCTTAATAAAATAAGTACCCCTAATACAGGTTTTCTTTCAAAAATGTGCCTAAGAAGCATTTTCTCCCCAAAAACAAACACCCATCCACCCCCCAAGTGAAAAACAAAAGTGGTCCTCGACAAACAAATTATTTATTACAATAACAAGAAGTGACTACCAAGAAGATGTAAAACAAGCTGTGATACATTACAAATCAGAAGAGATCAAGAACTTTTCTATAGTCTTACCGGTGCCAGGTCGTCCCATTATAATATCTTTCCGAGGGGCAGGATGCGGAGATTCTGCTGGTAAAATGAGAGGCAGTAGAGCAGTGGGACTTGGATGGCAGGCCACAGGTTGTGGTAAAATCCCTCCTTGTATGTCTGGATGATCACTTGACTTTCTGTCTTGCTCTCTCCCTCCAGAGCCTGAACCTGTGGGTCCAGAGGTTATACTGGAAGATGAAACACAGCTAGGGCCCTGGCTTGAGTAGGTCTGATGACCAGTTGCTGCAGTAGTTAGTGATTGGGCAGAGGTTACCAGCACCAAGGTGGGGGCAGAATTCCGGAGCAGTACTGTACCATTTGTGGCTCTGTTAATGGGAATAGGAGCCTGAAGACCTACAGCAAGATGAGATGTTTGACTATGCTCTCTTGAGCGAGAACCTGCTCTTCTGCTCAAGGGACCATCACTGAATTTTTCCAGTGGCACATCAGGATTGCGAACAATTACAGGAGAATCACGCAAGGGTACAATGCGGCGTGAGCTGGGGTCCTGAGGCAGTGGTGAGGGAGGTGTAGGAGAAACCAACATAGGTGGAGGAGTGGAGGCAGCAGAAGATGAGGGACGACTGGTTGTGCTCCTTGGTCGAGTAAAAGAAAGAGAAGAGGGTGTGTTTGACTGGCTTTGAGGTGAAACTGCTCTGAAGGCTGCAGGATTGAGACCCAATGGCAAGTCGCTTAATTGGGGATCAGACTTAGTATAATCAGATGCAATTGGAATTGGGGGTGGGAGAGCATCCAACTTACGCTTGCTGGGACTCATAGGCACAGTAAAGGTCAGGTTGGTCTGAAAAGTGGGCATAATGCCAGATAGGTGGCGATCCCGCTCTGAACTTGGAGTACCCAGCTTGGTACCACTGAGATGTCGTGGACGGCGAGGGGTGAGAGAAGAAGGTGCAGTAATGGGACTGAAATTGGCTGGGCGAAAACCAAAGAGTGGAGATGGTGAAGGAGATGGGGCAGGAGAGAAGGGTGACTGATTGGACACAGGGGAGAAAGAGGGAGTGCCTGAGCGTGAGCTACCCAGAGACACCAACATGTTTGCTGCCTCACACTCATCAAAGTCAAACCGTGACAAATCACGTGGCAGTTCTTGTGGTAGAAGGGAAGGCAAAATTAAACGAGGTCGTGAGTCTCCACCACGACTGCTGGTTTCGCTACTGTCATGTGATGTCTCATCCCAATCAATCTCACTGCTGGTACGACCTCCTAAGCGGAGATCAGGTGTGAGGGTGCCTGTACTACTGGCACCACTTCTGTCTCTGCCCAAACCGCCTCCTGCCTCCATCTCTTTAGTACGCATAGACAGATGACGGGAGCAGTAGCCACGCCTTTGAGACTCCTTAGAGCAGCCCTCACGAGAACACAGTCGCCGCCACTGTTTCCCATTAAACTTTTTCCGGATTCCTGTGGGAGTGCATACTACATCCCCTTTCTTGTACTTCTGCTGAGCAGCTGTGAGGGGTGTACGGGAACGTGATGAAGAAGACGAGCTGGAGCCTCCCCCTGATGTACCATGGGAGCTGGAAGTGGAGGTTTTCTCCAGGGAGCTGCGTGAAGAGGATGGAGGAAGTGGAGGCAACTGTGGGGTAGAAGAGATGACTGCGGTACCTGCAGTTGCATCCATTCCCAGCAGTACAGAGGAGGGGCCAAGGGATAAGTGGGGTGCTAATGGTGTGCCTATGCCTCTCACCACTGACAGATGAGGGCTGAGGTAGTCAGGCTTAGAGAGAATAGGTCGATGCTGAGAGGGCACACCGGAGGTTTGGTGGCCATAGCTAATGTGAGGCCACCCTCCCTGAGTGGAACCATGCTAAAATGGCTGACCTCCATGTCCTCTTCTGGGGCTGGTGCTTGTAAAGTAATCCTTTCCCTTTCTCGTTCATTTTCAGATTGCCTTTGTAACTCCCTCTCTTTTTCCAGATCTTTTTGTTGGCTGCAATCCCAAGCTCTGTCTGGAGCTATGCTGAGTACAGAAGTGATGGCAGTGCTAAGTGAACAAGATGAAGAGAGTGGTAATGAAGATGTTTCAGGGTGTAACAGTCCAGTAACTAAAATTGGCCTTGTTACCCTAGGCACCGTGCTGAATCGACACAATTCAGATTCCACTTCCATCTCCTCTTTATCCTCCCAATCCTTCTCTCTTTCCCCCACTATTCGACCATTCTTCCCTTGCTCAGTAGATTGCGGCAGCTCCAGGTCCCATGGAGGAACCAGAAGGCGAAGACTCTGTCGTGAGACCCACACTGCTTGAGCAGGCTTATCCCGCCAATCCTCCTCTGTTCCAGTTCTATCCTTTTCATCTGATGGATCTTCTTGGAGTTGGACACGATAAGGAAAGGAAACAGCAGGGTGAGAGTCCACCTGGGTAATCAGGCCTTCTCTGTACCAATGATGTGCCCCCTCACTGCTTTCACTGCTACCTCCAAATGGTACACACACACGTGTCCCTATGGGCACAGATGCATTTCCCGGAGGGGGTGCATCTAATATCATGTCCACCATATCAACAGCTACTTGAAATGGGTATTTGATTGTTGTTTCCTCTCCATGTAACTGCACATCCACAGTTCCGTGCTCTCCACTGACATCCCGCACAACACCAGCACGGAAAACTCCCGACGACTCTCGTCCTCTATCAGGAGCCCACCTGTCCCCTCTTCTTGTGCTCACTCTGGCCAGGACCCGCTGATTCTTTAAACCCTTAGCAAGTGTTTGTGATAGTCCTGCTGGCAAATTTTCCTGTAGAGGTGAAGAACTAAGTTGAGATTGTCCTCCCTGAATGCTGGAGTGGGATCCAGATTGCTGTGTCGTCACCTCAAGGTCAGCTGAGTGCTCACTGGCTGTGTCTGTGGAGGAGCATCGCTGAGGACTTGATGTATTTATCTTTTCTCTCTCACTATTCTCATTTCCCATTCTGTTTGACTGTGCTGCCATGCTGTTCTGTATGACCCCTGAGGTGCTGGCCACAGGTACCTGGTTGCTCTGACTGACTGTCTCTGTGTATTCAGCTCCAGTAGTGCTACCCTGACTAGCACTGGAGGAATTGTGAGGTGTGCTGCTGTTACTCTGGGGGGGAGTACTGGAATTACCATCATTGCCATGGTTTCCAGCATAGTGCTCAGAGGTATACTTTTTCTTCGGCACACGGGCCTTAAAGGTGGCTGTCTTGCGGTTGGATGAGGGATTGGGGCTATTACTGTCACTTTGTGTTCCACCTGACTTGAAGCTCAGAGAATCCTTTGCCTTCCCATAATCCTCAGATACATCCAGTATTCCTTCTCTTTTTCCCTCTCCTTCTGGGGTTCTAATGGATTTAACTAGCTCATCCTGTGATGAGTCTGAATTTGATGATATCAGTCTTTTGGGAGAAGATGGTGAGAGCCTGGCTTTTTCCTCTGTGTCTCTCTTCTCCTCTTCTGGGCTTGCATCAATCAGCCCCCTTCTCTTACTCCCTTTGGCTCGTGTTGATGGAGGTGACCGTCTGCCTTGTTTTTTAAAAGGCTTCATATTCAATTGCTTGTACAGAATGTTTAGTCTTTAAGTTTTCTTATATGTTCCAGTCTATGAATGTCTTGCTCTGTGTTTCTCTTTTTCATTCCGCCCTTTCTCTTTTCTTATTCATATAAAAAATTCAACCCTGCAGTGGAACACAGAATGCAAATCAAAATTACTTATGATTTAACACTAGCAATATTTTGTCCTTTTTAAAAATATATATTATTGCTTTCATTATTATATTATGTATAATGTAACTTAATGCAATTTAGTAGCCTTCTACATGCCAAAACAAATCTGAACTGAACACCAAGAAAAGTGCTTGCCTGGACAAGTCACACACTGGTTTTTGTTTCTTGGCTGGAACAGAAGAGGTGGGGGAATTCCTTCTTGACTGGTATTTCAGTCTCTCTCTCTCTCTCTCTCTCTCTCTCTCTCTCTTTCACTTGTTGACCCATATGACCTTTAACTAATTATTATGTACTTAAGAAACTTAAAAGTTAAAATTATTTTTACACAGTCATTGATACATTGGACTACATAATTATCTTTCTCAGGCTGTCTTCAAAATCTCTCTCCTTATCTCTTGGAATACTTCCTATACTGCTACACAACATTACACATGAACACATAACACCAATGTATTTGCGCATGTAAAAAATGTTAGCTTATAAAGTATATATTTTTTTACACAAGTGCTATTTAGTTCAAAACTAGGATACCTTTAAATGACGTTGAAAAGTTTAGAATGTAAAAAGTGTAAACTATATTGTATCACAAACCATGTATGACAGTGTAATAACGTTTGTTAAGCCATACAACACAATGTTCACATTTCCTTACACTGTGATGGTTGCAAATTGGAAGAAGGAAAAAGAAAACGTACCATACAGTCTTTAAGTAAGAAAAGTAATGATCAAGGGCTAAATAATTATTAATATATATATAGTATTAATCAGCAACGCTTTCGTAATTATGGCCTTATATTAAAATAGTGTATAATGCAGAGCTCTCGTTTTGGCTGTACTGTCCTTCTCTGTGCGTACAACCTCTTATTTCTATCTCTCTTTCACACACACACACACACACACACGCACACACGCGCGCAGTAGTGAAGTGACGCAGGCCTGTCTACAACGCAAGGCCGCAGCGCATTTTTACGCTCCGTAAATCCTCGAAATAATGACGAAGCCGACACATTGCACTACCGTGTGTACATTTGCGCCAGGACACGACATGATTTACTTTCTCTAATCACTAAAATAAGAAAGAAATATTAAGCTGGGCGCAGGGGAGAAGTATATTTCCGTAAGGCTAAAAAAACACGCAGTATACTATCAACAGATATGTGTTTACTCTAAGAGTATTACGAGTCGAAGGGCCCACACACGTACGAAAGGAAAAAAAAATGGGTGTGTTTGTGAACTGTAACATGGAAGTATCTCATTTTTATATGCATATTTTATAATGAATATACCGTAACTAGACGGGTATCCGGCATTGTTCAAATATATTCAGAGTAAAAAAAAAAAGTTTTAGGCTGACTGTGCACCTCAACACGCCTTTCTCTCTCTTTCTCTCTGTGTGTGTGTGTGTGTGTGTGTAAGAGAGGAAAACACTAAAAGCCTTACGCTTCACTACCATCATTTCGAAAAAAAAAAAGCTCCAGTGGTTACAAATGTTACAGAAAACACCCAACTCTCTACAAGCGCACAGAGCCGCCGCACCGCAGTGCTGCAGACAGAATAAACATTTGTATTAAGCTTTAAACTCACCCTTTTCGATGTGATCAGTGTCGATCAGGTTCATAAAACTGAATACAGAATCCTCGCGATCGCCATACCAACGCGCAGGTTTAAACCGTAAAAAATAAAGAAAAAAACGCGTTTCTTCCGCACTCCAAATGAAAAAAAAAAACGTATAACCGCTTATGGTTCGGGCTACACTACCGACGCAAAATGGTGAATGAAGTCCAAAGCCTTGACAACTCCCCAGTACAACCAATCAGCGCACATGGTAGGTTACAGTAGCCAATAGGAACACGAATAACACTTGTAAAGGCGGAGCCGACTATAAGAGTGCACAGTATTGACAGAGCGACCAGTCCAATGGGGTTATGGGAAAACAAGGAACAGCTGGCTAAACCTGAACCTGGATGATCCAATGAGAATGAAGGAATGTCTAGTGAAAGAGAGAAAGAAAAATAGCACGATCTACCAAGCTGAGACTGAACTGTACGACCGGGTGTTGAAAATACTACACACTTTACGTTCTATGCAGGATGGGGAATCCCGGATCCTTAGAAATAAACGCGTTATATAGCGAAAACTGAAAATATCGCATAGAGCCTATTATATTTTAATCATTGTTAGGAAATTTGCGGATTAAATATCAGTTAATTGACCAATTAATGAATCGGTAGTCTATAGTACATCTCTATATACAATTTTTAAAGATAATTTTATATAAGAATGATGCTATATTTTGTTATATTTACTTGATACAGAAGACTGAAAGATATGTGTATTTATTTCCTGACTCTGTTTCCCGTGAGAGAGTGAGTGCATCAAACATGAACGACTGCAGCCAATAACCGAGCTATTTCCGGGTTTTTCTTTTTAACTCTTAAGCCCCCCTATGCTTTTAACTCATGTAGAAAGCACGGTTAACGTGCAACATTCCAAACTCATTTTGCTTGCTGTCACTAGTGAGACTAAAAAGACAGTTTGTGAATAAAGGATCACAGTACATTTAATCAATTCATCAATTGATGTCAGATCAGTAACACAAAACACTGTTTTTTTAAACGGTAACAAACTTGAAGAGGTAAATATTTTAGCTTGACAAAACCAGCATATTATTTTCTAAATTAAGCTTGTGACTATCAATATTATTGTGAGATGTTAATAGTAAATCATATAACTTGTTACTTGATCTGGTGTTTTAAAAGTTCAATGTCCATGAGCAAGATACTAACAAAGCAGTGAGACACTGTGTAACAATAAAGCATGGCCTTTAAAGATGTTGATAAGTCTCAAAATAGATCACAGAAGTTTTTTTTCTTACTTTTTTCCAGAAGCGAGTACTGAGGTATATATATATTTTGAATGCTTTACCAAGCCAGTCTAAAATTGAATCATTTACAAATATCACAATACCTGTTCGTATTTTATTTAGCATATATTACAAAATATATAATAGACTCAAAAGCAGTTTATATGGTTTTTAGTTTTTTATATTTATAATAATTTAGCTTCTAAACCTAGGTGTACTGAGCTAATTTGAAAATATATTTCTGAATACATTTATGTTACAACCTGTGATATTTTTTTTATATATTCGCAGTTTATATTGGTATTTCTAGACTGTGCAGAATAACCATTCCAGAATTAACAAGAAGCGTAGCGAGGAGCATTGGAAACTCAGGAGATCGCAGGAGTAGTAGGTAGTCCGGATAATCTAAGGTAGGTATACGGTAGATCGGACGGCAAGTAAAAAAAGTTACATAGCCAACGCAATCCAAAAATGTCCAGACCCAGACAGGACCCCACCTTTCCCCACCTTAGCCAGGTGGGCCGGGCCTTGCAACCTGTCCTGGGTGGGTGGAGTTGGTCTAAAGGAGGGAAGTATTGGACAGGCATGCAAATCCTGGGGCATGAGGAGGCAGTTGTAAGTCGCTCTGGATAAGGGCGTCTGCCAAATGCCGCAAATGTAAATGTAAATGATGAGGAAGATTGGGTGCCAGCGGTGGACACAGCAGAACTTGAGGCGAACTGCCACTGGGTAGAACACCTTTGGGGCCAGGAAAAGGTCTGAGGCGAGCAACGCCCTCTGCAAAGGTCTGAGACAGAGCACCGTCCTCTGCAGAGGTCGGATGGCGGTGCGGCGGCCTTGTTGGTGCCCGGTGGCGGTACGACAGTTCGGACAGATCGGACAGCAAGTAAAGGGGAAGAGGGACCTTTTAAAGGGTCCGATTAATGGGAAACAGGTGCAGCCGATGAAAAGGAGGGAGAGGCTGAGCGATAGTGTTGAGCGTTAAAGGGGGGTGTGACTGTTGGCCCTCTAACAACGTCACAATGAAGCAACAGTTTTATCTGGAAGCCATGAGCAGGAGCTCACTTAGCAAACGCTAATTTAAATTTGTGACTCAGTTTTGCTGTTCCATAATCGCCTGGCATCCTTCACTTTCCGTTGGCTCCGTCTCGACTATTTTTGCTTTCTGAAGAGTGCTATTTTCCCTGTTTGAGGGTTTGAAAGCAGTGAGCGGAACTACGAACACACACTACAGTAAACACATTAAGGTACGTAATTTCTCTACTATGGCGAACATACAGTTCACTCAGTGTGTGAAGTGTGACATGTTTAGTCAGTCTTTCTCCGTTGTTAGCAATAATTTTATCTGTGAGCAGTGTAAGCTAGTTTGCTCTTTGACGGAGAAGATCTTAGCATTAGAGGAGCGCATCCAGAGTCTAGAGAGAAGTAGTGAGTGTGAGAGCAGTCCAGGTTCTGCAGGGGAAAGTCTGGATGCCCTAGGTGAAGGTAATATTCCCCCGACTCCGGCATTAGAGCCCTCGCAGCGGGCGAATGGGTGACGACTCGGCGGCATACTCAAAGCCAAAGCTAACGCTAAGGCTCGCCCACGGAGCACCATTCCTCTCGCTCGCGTGTCCAACAGGTTTGCTCTCCTCAGTGAAGCACCCGCTGAGAAACCTGAAAGAGCTCTGGTTTTAGGAGACTCCATTCTGAGGCACGTGAAATTAGCTAGACCTTTAGGGGCACCAGCAGCACAGGTTATGTGTATACCGGGAGCCAGGGCGCCGGACATAGCAGGTCAGCTTAGATTCTTAGGAAAGCACAGGTTCTCTAAGATAGTTTTTCACACAGGAGCTAATGATATACGCCGACAGTCAGAGGTTACTAAGAGTAATATTATAGAGGTGCGTAAATTAGCGAAGGCAATGTCCGATGCTGTAGCATGCTCTGGCCCCATCCCAATGCGACGTGGCGATGTAGCCTACAGCAGGTTATGGTCGCTGAACTGCTGGATGTCCGAGTGGTGCTCCAAAAATAATGTGGGCTTCATTAATAATTGGAGCATTTTTGAGGGCAAGGCTGGCCTGTTAGGGCGGGACGGTATCCATCCCACCCGGGAAGGTGCTGCTCTCATTTCTTGTAGTATAGGTAATAGTCTCAGAACAGCACTAGTTAACAAGTGACTGTCTAGAGCCAAGGCCAGGGAGCAGACAGACAGGCTAAACCGACCGTCTGCTAGCTGCACAGAGTCGTCACTCAGAATCCACCATATTGAGACTGTGTCTGTCCCCGGAGCAAAACCAAAATATAGGAATTAACATAAAGTCTGTTTTAGTAACCTGATTAACATTAAATTAAATAGGACTGAACGCACAGCCAGCACCTCTGATCTAAAAATTTGGATTGTTGAATATTAGATCTCTCACGTCAAAAGCGCTTACTATAAACGAAATTACCAAAACATAAACGAAACGAAACGTAACATGGATTAAATCGAATGAATATGTAGCATTAAATGAGGCGAGTCCTCCTGGGTATAGTTACATACACCAACCCCGTCTAAATGGCAGAGGAGGTGGAGTAGCAGCTATTTATAATAATAATCTAAACGTCACACAAAAGACTAAACAAAAATTTTAAACATTTGAAGTTCTTTACACCAACATAAAATATTCAGTGTCCGAAAAAAAGCAGGTCCAGTCAGTTAATTCCACTAATTATTTTTTATAGACCCCCAGGACCCTACTCTGACTTTCTGATAGAATTTGCAGATTTCATTACAAATTTAGCTACTTCTTTAGACAAATCATTAATTGTTGGTGACTTTAATATTCATTTTGATAATCAGGAAGACTCCTTAAGAGCAGCAGTTGTGTCCATTCTAGAGTCAGTTGGAATTAATCAGAATGTTATAGGACCCACTCATAGTGGTGGACACACTCTCGATTTGTTGTTAACATTTGGATTAAAAATAAAAAACTTAGTCATAATTCCACAGTCTGAAGCTATTTCAGACCATTATCTAATCTCGTTTAAAATCTGCCTTAGTCATTGCATTTCTACCTCACCACGTTACCGTGTTAAGCGTACTTTCACGTCAGCTACAGCAGTGCGTTTTATTAATAATCTTCCCGAAATTATGATATTAGATAGATCTCCGTTAGACCCCGCAGAGCTCGACTGAGCCACTGAACATCTAGAAACAACGTTACGTTACACTCTAGATGATGTAGCTCCCCTTAAGACCAAAATGATCAGGGAAAAAAAATTAGCACAGTGGTATAATGATCATACGCGCACCTTAAAACAGACCACTCGAAAATTAGAACGTAATTGGCGTCATACAAAATTAACAGTATTTCAAATAGCATGGAAGGAGAGCCTCTTAAATTATAGAAAATCTTTTAGTGCTGCTAGATCAGCATATTTCTCCACCCTTATAGAAAATAACAAGCATAATCCTAGATTTTTATTCAGCACGGTAGCAAAATTAACAGGGAATAAAAGCACTGCACTAACAAGCACACCATCATTAGGTAGTAATGATTTCATGAACTTTTTTAATAATAAAATTGAAAACATCAGGCAAGAAATCCAGACGTTTAATATAAATCCAAATTATTTTACAAGTAACCCTGTAGACAGCAGTGTAATTATAGCAGACAATCAACTACAAAGCGTCACTCCTATTCATGAGAATGACTTAATTTCATTAATTTCCTCATCAAAATCATCAACCTGCATTCTCGATCCCTTGCCTACAAGTTTCTTTAAACAGGTAACTCCAGAGGTAATCGAACCTGTTTTAAAAATAATAAACTCTTCCATTAGCACTGGTTATGTACCTAAATCCTTCAAACTGGCAGTTATCCACCCCCTTATTAAAAAACCGGACCTTGACCCATGTCAGTTGTCCAAGTACAGACCAATATCAAATCTCCCCTTTATATCCAAAATTTTAGAAAAGGTTGTAGCACAGCAGTTATGCTCACACCTACTTATGAATAACATTTTTGAAATGTATCAGTCAGGATTTCGGCTTCATCATAGCACAGAGACGGCGCTAGTTACTGTGGTAAATGACCTGTTATTGGCCTCTGATCAGGGTTTTGTCTCCTTACTTGTTTTGCTCGACCTTAGTGCAGCTTTTGACACCACTGATCACACTATACTACTTGCTAGACTTGAGAACGTTGTTGGAATAAAGGGAACAGCTCTCTCTTGGTTTAGGTCTTATTTGACTGATTGCTATCAGTTTGTTGATGTAAATGGTGAGTTCTCCACACTCGATGAGGTAAAGTTTGGTGTTCCTCAAGGATCTGTCTTAGGCCCACTGCTTTTCTCTTTATATATGCTGCCTCTTGGTGAAATCATTCATAAAGATGAGATTCGCTTCCATTGCTATGCTGATGACACACAGCTGTATATTTCAGCAAAGCCAAATGATCAGCTTAACAATGTTGAGAGGTGTGTAAAGGACATTAGACAGTGGATGCTTAATAACTTTCTTCTGCTCAACTCAGATAAGACGGAAGTACTTTTACTAGGACCACATGCAGCTAGAAGTAAACTTTCCGATTACGTAGCATCTCTGGATGGTGTTTCTGTTTCAGCGTGTACGGCTGTCAAAGACCTTGGTGTGATTATTGACCCGAGTCTTTCCTTTGAGTCTCACGTGAATAATATCCCCAGGATCGCCTTCTTTCACCTTAGAAATATTGCTAAAATTAGAAATATGATGTCGTTACAGGATGCAGAAAAACTAGTTCATGCTTTTGTTACTTCTAGATTAGACTACTGTAACGCTTTACTGTCTGGGTGTGCGAGTAAGTGCATAAATAAGCTTCAGTTAGTTCAGAATGCAGCAGCAAGAGTCCTCACTAGATCTAGGAAATATGACCACATCGCCCCTGTTTTAATCAGTCTACACTGGCTCCCACTTAAATCTCGCATTGATTATAAAATACTACTACTGACGTATAAAGCACTTAACACTCTCGCACTGCAGTATCTGAGTGAGCTTCTGTACCAGTATGATCCTCCACGCCTACTTAGATCAAAAGGTGCTGGCTATCTGTTGGTTCCTCAAATAATGAAGACTAAGCAGGGGACAGATCTTTCTCTTATAAAGCCCCACAGTTATGGAACAGCCTTCCAACCAGTGTTCGGGAACAGACACAGTCTCAGTGTTCAAGTCGAGGTTGAAAACTTATTTATTTAGTCAAGCCATTCATCAGTAGATTTTTCTTAGGTAAAGGCTCAGATCTGGAGGGAGCATGGATATAGAGTGTTTGGTGAACTGGTATATTTGTATGCTGTCGTCCCCTCACATTCACACGTTCACTCGGGTTTGTTGACGGTGGTGTGGTGGGTCAGCTCTTATCCCAGAGATCCCTCATGTCTGTGTTACCTTCTGGTTCTCCCTTTTAGTTATGCTGCCATAGCGAGTCTTGCTGGAGTCCAAACTGCACAGTGACATTACTTTCATACAACAATAGGGACACTTAATAATCCATATCCTTCTCTCTCTCTCTCTCTCTCTCTCTCTCTCTCTCTCTCTCTCTCTCTCTCTCTCTCTCTCTCTCTCGGTCGAGTTAAACATGCTCCTGAGGCTCCAGTGACCACTGTTCCTGCCCCTCTCCCCTCCGTGGATCTTCACACTTTTGTGCAGCTTGGGACAGTCTCTCATCAACACCTTGGGTGGTTCCATGTAATTCCGGAGTAGAACGGGTGCTTTGAGGATGGATTGGACTGTAGTTGGTGTCGGCGGTCTGCTGCACTGACTCAGGAGTGCAGTTTGCTTCTGATCATCATCACTGTACCCCGCAGCATTGTATATCTGCTTCAAATGGACATTTGGTGCAACCCAGATGAGGATGGGTTCCCTCTTGAGTCTGATTCCGCTCAAGGTTTCTTCCTTATGCCATCTCGGGGAGTTTTTCCTTGCCACAGTTGCTCATCAGGGACAAACATACTTACAAAGAACATATTTACGTTTAATCACCACATTATTTGTGTAAAGCTGCTTTGAGACAATGTTCATTGTTAAAAGCGCTATACAAATAAAAATGAATTGAATTGAATTGAATTGAACTTTGCTGACTCACGACTGTGTAGCAATGCACAGCTCGAACCACATCATCAAGTTTGCTGATGACACGACCGTGGTGGGTCTAATCAGCAAGAACGACGAGTCAGCATATAGAGAGGATTTGCAACGGTTAACTGCCTGGTGTGGAGCAAACAACCTGTCTCTGAACGTTGACAAAATGAAAGAGATGGTTGTGGACTTCAGGAGAGCACAGAGCGACCAATCTCCACTGATTATTGATGGATCCTCAGTGGAGATTGTCAAGAGCACCAAATTCCTTGGTGTTCATCTGGCAGACAACCTCACCTGGTCACTCAACATCAGCTCCATCACAAAGAAAGCACAGCAGCGTCTCTACTTCCTGAGAATGCAGAGAAAAACCCACCTCCCTCCACCCATCCTGACCATGTTCTACAGAGGGACCATTGAGAGCATCTTGAGCAGCTGCATCACTGCCTGGTTTGGGAACTGCACCGTCTCGGACCGCAAGACCCTACAGAGGATAGTGAGGACAGCTGAGAAGATCATCGGAGTCTCTCTCCCCTCTATCATGGACATTTACACCAGACGCTGCATCCGCAAAGCACACAGCATTGTGGATGACCACACACACCCGTCACACACACTTTTTACCCTCCTGCCATCAGGAAAACGGTTCCAAAGCATTCGGGCCGCCACAAGAAGACTGTGCAACAGTTTCTTTCCACAAGCCATCAGGCTTCTCAATACACAGAGATAAAACAGCACTCTCACACATACACACACAAACTCACTCAAATGTGTGTTACCGAACTGTAAAATTTTTCCTGGACTTAACACTAAACACACACTCATCACTCATCTCAATCCATTCCACCACCATTCATTTATTTATTATTTACTATTATTCTCGACTGGACCACACTCTTAACTGCTGTTTTTTGCACATTTATAATTTATCACTGTATTATACTGTTTACATGCTGTTTTTTGCACCTTTGACTGCTGCTGTATTTTTTGCACTACATTGTTTTGTTTATACAAACTTCTGGGGTATAGTTTTTAGTTTGTATAGTTTTTACAGTCTTCTGTACAGTACTGTATAATCAAGTATACAGTAGGTTTACTGGTCGGCGCTATATTGGGTTTTGTGTCTTGTCTTGTGTCGTCTGTCTGCACTGTCTGTCTGCACTGTTTGCACTAGATTGCACTCGATGCACTTTATGTAGCTTGTGTTGTAGCTCTATGTTGTTCTGTTTTCATTGTTTAGTGTAGCACCAGGGTTCCGGAGGAACGTTGTCTCGTTTTTACTGTGTACTGTGTACCACTGTGTATAGTAGAAATAACAATAAAAGCCTCTTGACTTGACTTGACTTGACTTGACACGGACCCCACATACCTTCTAGCAGGTGTCAAGTCAAGAAGCTTTTATTGTCATTTCAACTATATATAGCTGATGCAGTATACAGTGAAATGAAACAACGTTCCTCCTGAACCCAGGTGCTACATAAAACAACATAAAACAACAGTCACAGAACAGAAGAACACAGGGCCAGGAACTAAGATCCTCGCCACATAAAGTGCATGTGTGCAACTGGTGCAAACAGTGCGAAAGACAACACAAGACAGTGCAAGACAACACAGGACAGTGCAGGACAATACACAAAATATAAAAATAAAAACAGCAATAGCTCCGCCAGTAAAACCTGTCGTGACAGGATAAGGTGCACAGTAGCAGAAAAATGTAAACAGAAATGTAAACAGAATTTTGCAATTCTATAATAGTATAAAATTTAATAGCAGCAATCAAAAATAAAGTGATCAGTGACCAAAGGATTTGGACAGAATATTGTGCAAAAAGAACACGTCCCGGAAGATCAGCAACAAAAGGCATGTAAACATTTGAAGTCAACAACCATCTCTTTGGTTTTGTCCACTTTCAGAGACAGGTTGTTGGCTCCACACCAGGCTGTTAACCGTTGCACCTCCTCTCTGTATGCTGACTCGTCGTTCTTGCTGATTAGACCCACCACGGTCGTGTCATCAACAAACTTAATGATATGATTCGAGCTGTGCGTTGGTGCACAGTCGTGAGTCAGCAGAGTGAACAGCAGTGGACTGAGCACACAGCCCTGAGGGGCTCCAGTGCTCAGTGTGGTGGTGCTGGAGATGCTGTTCCCGATCCGGACTGACTGAGGTCTCTCGGTCAGGAAGTCCAGGATCCAGTTGCAGAGAGAGGTGTTCAGGCCTAGTAGGCTCAGCTTCTCGATCAGGTGCTGGGGAATAATTGTGTTGAATGCTGAACTGAAGTCTATGAACAGCATCCTCACATAAGAGTCCTTGTTATCCAGATGGGTGAGGGCCAGATAGAGGGTTGTGGAGATGGCATCATCCGTGGAGCGGATTGGACGATACGCAAACTGCATGGGGTCCAGTGCGGTGGGAGCTGGGTCTTTATGTGCCTCATGACAAGCCTCTCAAGCACTTCATCATGATGGGTGTGAGTGCAACGGGACGATAGTCATTGAGGCAGGACACAGAAGACTTCTTCGGCACAGGAATGATGGTCGTCGTCTTGAGGCACGTAGGTACAGTGGCGCTGCTCAGGGAGATGTTGAAGATGTCAGTAAAGACATCTGCTAGTTGTTCTGCACATTCCCTGAGCACTCTGCCAGGAATGTTGTCAGGTCCAGCAGACTTCCGTGGGTTAACTCTGCATAGAGTTTTCCTCACTTCAGCTGTGGTTAGACAGAGCACCTGGTCACTGGGAGGAGGGATGGTCTTCCTCGCCACCACGTTGTTCTGCACATCGAACCGGGCGTAGAAGTCGTTCAGCGCATCTGGAAGGGAGGTGTCACGGTCACAAGCAGGTGATGTGGTCTTGTAATTCGTGATCGCCTGGATGCCCTGCCACATGCGCCGGGTGTCTCCGCTGTCCTGGAAGTGGCCATGGATTCTCTTGGCGTGTGCGCGCTTCGCCTCTCTGATAGCAAGGGACAGTTTGGCCCTTGCTGTTTTTAAGGCCGTCTTGTCCCCTGCTCTGAAGGCAGAGTCTCTTGTTTTTAGCAGCGCACGCACCTTGGCGGTCATCCATGGCTTCTGGTTGGAGCGTGTAGTGATGGTCTTGTAGATAGTCACGTCATCAATGCACTTGCCTATGTAACTGGTCACTGTTGACGTGTACTCCTCCAAGTTGATGAAATCGCCATTGGTTGCAGCTTCCCTGAACATGTCCCAGTCAGTGCATTCAAAACAGTCCTGGAGAGCAGACATGGATCCTGCTGGCCAGGTTCTCACTTGTTTTTGAGCTGGTCTTGAACGCCTGCTGAGTGGTCTGTATGCTGGGATCAACATAACAGAGATGTGGTCTGAGTACCCGAGGTGGGGGCGGGGCTTCGCCCGGTATGCGCCCCAGATGTTTGTGTAAACAACGTCCAGCGTGTTTTCTCCTCTGGTTGCAAAGTCCACATTCTGATAGAATTTGGGAAGCACAGTCCTGAGATTTGCGTGATTAAAATCTCCGGCGACTATAAACAATCCGTCAGGGTGTGTGTTCTGAAGTGTGCTAATGGTCCCGTAGAGTACGCTGAGCGCTTCCTTAGCATTAGCGCTAGGTGGTATGTACACTCCGAGCACAAGAGCGGTGGTGAATTCCCGTGGTAAATAAAAAGGTCTACATCTCACAACAATAAACTCCAGCAGCGATGAGCAGTAGGTAGAAACAAGCACAGAGTTCTTACACCATTCTGTGTTGATGTAAACACACAGACCGCCGCCGCGAGTCTTACCGCACAGAGCTGCATTTCTGTCGGCACGAAACGCGGCTAGCCCGTCCAGCTGGATGGCGGCGTCCGGAACTCTGTCGCTCAGCCACGTCTCAGTAAACACAAAAACGCAGCAGTATCTGTACTCACGCCGAGTAGCTTGTTGGAGTCTGATGTAGTCTAATTTATTGTCCAGGGAGCAGACATTTGCCAGCAGTAGTGATGGTAGAGCGGGCCGGTTAGGGTTAGCTTTTAGCCTAGCATTAGCACTCGCTCGCTTTCCGCGGTTCTGCTTCCTTGCGCAGCGCTTTCGATTCCCACTCCTCCGTCCGTCCTCCGCAGGCGATGCCGAGGTCTGGAAGCCTGCTTCTCGGAGCACGCCGAGGTCGCGTAGCTTCTGCCGCAGATCATCATTTATGGTGTTGTTTGGGTTGTTTCTGAGTTCTTTCAGTGTTTTGCGGTTGTACACAGGGACACCGGTTGCTCCGATGTCCATGTGTTGTGTAGGGCGGGCTACAGAATAACGTTAATGATGAGGTGAGCGCATTACTTCCAAGAGCTTGTAGACTGATTTTCAGAGTCAGCAGAGAATATCTATGGCCAGATACAATTTTTCTGCACAAGATGTCAGTTAAATAGCCAAAGGTTTTGCAGATTTTCTCTCTGTGACCGCACTGGTTTTAATTAGTCAAGATTTGAGTTCTCCAGTGGATAATTACACAGAGCCAAAAAGCTTCAAAGATAGAAGTAAAAAAAAAACAAAAACAACAAAACTTGGTTAGTAGACCTGTATTGGAAATTAAATGTTTATGATGTGACTTGTGCCAGTTTTATTTTTGGTGTATTTAAAATAATTTTCTAAGTAGAACGGCAGTCAATAATACAAAATTTGGCAAGAGAAATTATTCAGAAAAGGGACTACAAATGTCATGGCCTTGAACACTGTTAATGGACTTACTGCTTTGACAGAAAAGTTTTATGTTCAATGTATATATCTATATCTATTTGTTCACTATTGAGATTGGTTGGTTTTAAACACTTAGTGCCAACGGTTGCAAAAGCCTAATTGAAAAAAACTCTTGTCAGCAGTCCCATTTGCTAGCTCATCGACACAAACCAGCATGCATTTCACCTTCGATAGCTCAGTTGGTAGAGCGGAGGACTGTAGAGGTTTACTGAGTAGCCATCCTTAGGTCGCTGGTTCGAATCCGGCTCGAAGGATGTTTATTTTAACGTTAGATTATTGCATCTATCCAAAAGGTGAGCCCGATTCGATCGGGGATAAAAGGATTTAACTTCCCTGACCGGGAATCGAACCCGGGCCGCGGCGGTGAGAGCGCCGAATCCTAGCCACTAGACCACCAGGGAGGCGATGAGCACAATAATCCTCCAGCGGCTGGTCGTGGTCATTACCACACTATCTATGCGGTCTGAGGGCAATGACTCTGATGCCCATTGGTGCCTAGACACGGACCCCACATACCTTCTAGCAGGTGAGCGCATTACTTCCAGAGCTTGTAGACTGATTTTCAGAGTCAGCAGAGAATATCTATGGCCAGATACAATTTTTCTCCACAAGATGTCAGTTAAAAAACCAAAGGTTTTGCAGATTTTCTTTCTGTGACTGCCACTGGTATTAATTAGTCAAGATTTGAGTTCTCCAGTTATCAATTTCACAGAGCCAAAAAGCTGCAAAGAAAGAAGTAAAAAAAACAAACACAACAAAACTTGGTTAGTAGACCTGTATTGGAAATTAAATGTTTATGATGTGACTTGTGGCAGATTAATTTTTGGTGTATTTAAAATAATTTTCTAAGTAGAACGGCAGTCAATGATACAAAATTTGGCAAGAGAAATTATTCAGAAAAGGGACTACAAATGTCATGGCCTTGAACACTGTTAATGGACTTACTGCTTTGACAGAAAAGTTTTATGTTCAATGTATATATCTATATCTATTTGTTCACTATTGAGATGGGTTGGTTTTAAACACTTGGTGCCAATGGTTGCAAAAGCCTAATTGAAATAAACGCTTGTCAACAGTCCCATTTGCTAGCTCATCGACACAAACCAGCATGCATTTCACCTTCGATAGCTCAGTTGGTAGAGCGGAGGACTGTAGAGGTTTATTGAGTAGCCATCCTTAGGTCGCTGGTTCGAATCCGGCTCGAAGGATGTTTATTTTAACGTTAGATTATTGCATCTATCCAAAAGGTGAGCCCGATTCGATCGGGGATAAAAGGATTTAACTTCCCTGACCGGGAATCGAACCCGGGCCGCGGCGGTGAGAGCGCCGAATCCTAGCCACTAGACCACCAGGGAGGCGATGAGCACAATAATCCTCCAGCGGCTGGTCGTGGTCATTACCACACTATCTATGCGGTCTGAGGGCAATGACTCTGATGCCCATTGGTGCCTAGACACGGACCCCACATACCTTCTAGCAGGTGAGCGCATTACTTCCAGAGCTTGTAGACTGATTTTCAGAGTCAGCAGAGAATATCTATGGCCAGATACAATTTTTCTCCACAAGATGTCAGTTAAAAAACCAAAGGTTTTGCAGATTTTCTTTCTGTGACTGCCACTGGTATTAATTAGTCAAGATTTGAGTTCTCCAGTTATCAATTTCACTGAGCCAAAAAGCTGCAAAGAAAGAAGTAAAAAAAACAAACACAACAAAACTTGGTTAGTAGACCTGTATTGGAAATTAAATGTTTATGATGTGACTTGTGGCAGTTTAATTTTTGGTGTATTTAAAATAATTTTCTAAGTAGAACGGCAGTCAATGATACAAAATTTGGCAAGAGAAATTATTCAGAAAAGGGACTACAAATGTCATGGCCTTGAACACTGTTAATGGACTTACTGCTTTGACAGAAAAGTTTTATGTTCAATGTATATATCTATATCTATTTGTTCACTATTGAGATGGGTTGGTTTTAAACACTTGGTGCCAATGGTTGCAAAAGCCTAATTGAAATAAACGCTTGTCAACAGTCCCATTTGCTAGCTCATCGACACAAACCAGCATGCATTTCACCTTCGATAGCTCAGTTGGTAGAGCGGAGGACTGTAGAGGTTTATTGAGTAGCCATCCTTAGGTCGCTGGTTCGGATCCGGCTCGAAGGATATTTTTTTAACATTAGATTATTGCATCTATCCAAAAGGTGAGCCAGATTCGAACGGGGATAAAAGGATTTAACTTCCCTGACCGGGAATCGAACCCGGGCGGTGAGAGCGCCGAATCCTAGCCACTAGACCACCAGGGAGGCGATGAGCACAATAATCCTCCAGCGGCTGGTCGTGGTCATTACCACACTATCTATGCGGTCTGAGGGCAATGACTCTGATGCCCATTGGTGCCTAGACACGGACCCCACATACCTTCTAGCAGGTGAGCGCATTACTTCCAGAGCTTGTAGACTGATTTTCAGAGTCAGCAGAGAATATCTATGGCCAGATACAATTTTTCTCCACAAGATGTCAGTTAAATAGCCAAAGGTTTTGCAGATTTTCTCTGTGACTGCCACTGGTATTAATTAGTCAAGATTTGAGTTCTCCAGTGAATAATTACACAGAGCCAAAAAGCTTCAAAGAAAGAAGTAAAAAAAAAAACAAACACAACAAAACTTGGTTAGTAGACCTGTATTGGAAATTAAATGTTTATGATGTGACTTGTGGCAGTTTAATTTTTGGTGTATTTAAAATAATTTTCTAAGTAGAACGGCAGTCAATGATACAAAATTTGGCAAGAGAAATTATTCAGAAAAGGGACTACAAATGTCATGGCCTTGAACACTGTTAATGGACTTACTGCTTTGACAGAAAAGTTTTATGTTCAATGTATATATCTATATCTATTTGTTCACTATTGAGATGGGTTGGTTTTAAACACTTGGTGCCAATGGTTGCAAAAGCCTAATTGAAATAAACGCTTGTCAACGGTCCCATTTGCTAGCTCATCGACACAAACCAGCATGTATTTCACCTTTGATAGCTCAATTGGTAGAGCAGAGGACTGTAGAGGTTTATTGAGTAGCCATCCTTAGGTCGCTGGTTCGAATCCGCTCGAAGGATATTTTTTTAACATTAGATTATTGCATCTATCCAAAAGGTGAGCCAGATTCGAACGGGGATAAAAGGATTTAACTTCCCTGACCGGGAATCGAACCCGGGCCGCGGTGAGAGCGCCAATCCTAGCCACTAGACCACCAGGGAGGTGATGAGCACAATAATCCTCCAGCGGCTGGTCGTGGTCATTACCACACTATCTATGCGGTCTGAGGGCAATGACTCTGATGCCCATTGGTGCCTAGACACGGACCCCACATACCTTCTAGCAGGTGAGCATTACTTCCAGAGCTTGTAGACTGATTTTCAGAGTCAGCAGAGAATATCTATGGCCAGATACAATTTTTCTCCACAAGATGTCAGTTAAATAGCCAAAGGTTTTGCAGATTTTCTCTGTGACTGCCACTGGTATTAATTAGTCAAGATTTGAGTTCTCCAGTGAATAATTACACAGAGCCAAAAAGCTTCAAAGAAAGAAGTAAAAAAAACAAACACAACAAAACTTGGTTAGTAGACCTGTATTGGAAATTAAATGTTTATGATGTGACTTGTGGCAGTTTAATTTTTGGTGTATTTAAAATAATTTTCTAAGTAGAACGGCAGTCAATGATACAAAATTTGGCAAGAGAAATTATTCAGAAAAGGGACTACAAATGTCATGGCCTTGAACACTGTTAATGGACTTACTGCTTTGACAGAAAAGTTTTATGTTCAATGTATATATCTATATCTATTTGTTTACTATTGAGATGGGTTGGTTTTAAACACTTGGTGCCAATGGTTGCAAAAGCCTAATTGAAATAAACGCTTGTCAACAGTCCCATTTGCTAGCTCATCGACACAAACCAGCATGCATTTCACCTTCGATAGCTCAGTTGGTAGAGCGGAGGACTGTAGAGGTTTATTGAGTAGCCATCCTTAGGTCGCTGGTTCGAATCCGCTCGAAGGATATTTATTTTAACATTAGATTATTGCATCTATCCAAAAGGTGAGCCAGATTCGATCGGGATAAAAGGATTTAACTTCCTGACCGAATCGAACCCGGGCCGCGGTGAGAGCGCCAATCCTAGCCACTAGACCACCAGGGAGGCGATGAGCACAATAATCCTCCAGCGGCTGGTCGTGGTCATTACCACACTATCTATGCGGTCTGAGGGCAATGACTCTGATGCCCATTGGTGCCTAGACACGGACCCCACATACCTTCTAGCAGGTGAGCGCATTACTTCCAGAGCTTGTAGACTGATTTTCAGAGTCAGCAGAGAATATCTATGGCCAGATACAATTTTTCTCCACAAGATGTCAGTTAAATAGCCAAAGGTTTTGCAGATTTTCTCTGTGACTGCCACTGGTATTAATTAGTCAAGATTTGAGTTCTCCAGTTATCAATTTCACAGAGCCAAAAAGCTTCAAAGAAAGAAGTAAAAAAAACAAACACAACAAAACTTGGTTAGTAGACCTGTATTGGAAATTAAATGTTTATGATGTGACTTGTGGCAGTTTAATTTTTGGTGTATTTAAAATAGTTTTCTAAGTAGAACGGCAGTCAATGATACAAAATTTGGCAAGAGAAATTATTCAGAAAAGGGACTACAAATGTCATGGCCTTGAACACTGTTAATGGACTTACTGCTTTGACAGAAAAGTTTTATGTTCAATGTATATATCTATATCTATTTGTTCACTATTGAGATGGGTTGGTTTTAAACACTTGGTGCCAATGGTTGCAAAAGCCTAATTGAAATAAACGCTTGTCAACGGTCCCATTTGCTAGCTCATCGACACAAACCAGCATGCATTTCACCTTCGATAGCTCAGTTGGTAGAGCGGAGGACTGTAGAGGTTTATTGAGTAGCCATCCTTAGGTCGCTGGTTCGAATCCGGCTCAAGGATATTTATTTTAACATTAGATTATTGCATCTATCCAAAAGGTGAGCCAGATTCGATCGGGATAAAAGGATTTAACTTCCTGACCGAATCGAACCCGGCCGCGCGGTGAGAGCGCCAATCCTAGCCACTAGACCACCAGGGAGGTGATGAGCACAATAATCCTCCAGCGGCTGGTCGTGGTCATTACCACACTATCTATGCGGTCTGAGGGCAATGACTCTGATGCCCATTGGTGCCTAGACACAGACCCCACATTCCTTCTAGCAGGTGAGCGCATTACTTCCAGAGCTTGTAGACTGATTTTCAGAGTCAGCAGAGAATATCTATGGCCAGATACAATTTTTCTCCACAAGATGTCAGTTAAAAAACCAAAGGTTTTGCAGATTTTCTCTGTGACTGCCACTGGTATTAATTAGTCAAGATTTGAGTTCTCCAGTTATCAATTTCACAGAGCCAAAAAGCTGCAAAGAAAGAAGTAAAAAAAAAAAACAAACACAACAAAACTTGGTTAGTAGACCTGTATTGGAAATTAAATGTTTATGATGTGACTTGTGGCAGTTTAATTTTTGGTGTATTTAAAATAGTTTTCTAAGTAGAACGGCAGTCAATGATACAAAATTTGGCAAGAGAAATTATTCAGAAAAGGGACTACAAATGTCATGGCCTTGAACACTGTTAATGGACTTACTGCTTTGACAGAAAAGTTTTATGTTCAATGTATATATCTATATCTATTTGTTTACTATTGAGATGGGTTGGTTTTAAACACTTGGTGCCAATGGTTGCAAAAGCCTAATTGAAATAAACGCTTGTCAACGGTCCCATTTGCTAGCTCATCGACACAAACCAGCATGCATTTCACCTTCGATAGCTCAGTTGGTAGAGCGGAGGACTGTAGAGGTTTACTGAGTAGCCATCCTTAGGTCGCTGGTTCGAATCCGCTCGAAGGATATTTATTTTAACGTTAGATTATTGCATCTATCCAAAAGGTGAGCCAGATTCGATCGGGGATAAAAGGATTTAACTTCCCTGACCGGGAATCGAACCCGGCCGCGGCGGTGAGAGCGCCGAATCCTAGCCACTAGACCACCAGGGAGGCGATGAGCACAATAATCCTCCAGCGGCTGGTCGTGGTCATTACCACACTATCTATGCGGTCTGAGGGCAATGACTCTGATGCCCATTGGTGCCTAGACACAGACCCCACATTCCTTCTAGCAGGTGAGCGCATTATTTCCAAGAGCTTGTAGACTGATTTTCAGAGTCAGCAGAGAATATCTATGGCCAGATACAATTTTTCTCCACAAGATGTCAGTTAAATAGCCAAAGGTTTTGCAGATTTTCTCTCTGTGACTGCCACTGGTATTAATTAGTCAAGATTTGAGTTCTCCAGTTATCAATTTCACTGAGCCAAAAAGCTGCAAAGAAAGATGTAAAGAAAAACAAACACAACAAAACTTGGTTAGTAGACCTGTATTGGAAATTAAATGTTTATGATGTGACTTGTGGCAGTTTAATTTTTGGTGTATTTAAAATAATTTTCTAAGTAGAACGGCAGTCAATGATACAAAATTTGGCAAGAGAAATTATTCAGAAAAGGGACTACAAATGTCATGGCCTTGAACACTGTTAATGGACTTACTGCTTTGACAGAAAAGTTTTATGTTCAATGTATATATCTATATCTATTTGTTCACTATTGAGATGGGTTGGTTTTAAACACTTGGTGCCAATGGTTGCAAAAGCCTAATTGAAATAAACGCTTGTCAACGGTCCCATTTGCTAGCTCATCGACACAAACCAGCATGTATTTCACCTTTGATAGCTCAATTGGTAGAGCGGAAGACTGTAGAGGTTTATTGAGTAGCCATCCTTAGGTCGCTGGTTCGGATCCGGCTCGAAGGATATATTTTTTTTAACATTAGATTATTGCATCTATCCAAAAGGTGAGCCCGATTCGATCGGGGATAAAAGGATTTAACTTCCTGACCGAATCGAACCCGGGCCGCGGCGGTGAGAGCGCCGAATCCTAGCCACTAGACCACCAGGGAGGCGACGAGCACAATAATCCTCCAGCGGCTGGTCGTGGTCATTACCACACTATCTATGCGGTCTGAGGGCAATGACTCTGATGCCCATTGGTGCCTAGACATGGACCCCACATACCTTCTAGCAGGTGAGCGCATTACTTCCAGAGCTTGTAGACTGATTTTCAGAGTCAGCAGAGAATATCTATGGCCAGATACAATTTTTCTCCACAAGATGTCAGTTAAATAGCCAAAGGTTTTGCAGATTTTCTCTCTGTGACTGCCACTGGTATTAATTAGTCAAGATTTGAGTTCTCCAGTTATCAATTTCACTGAGCCAAAAAGCTGCAAAGAAAGAAGTAAAAAAAAAAAACACAACAAAACTTGGTTAGTAGACCTGTATTGGAAATTAAATGTTTATGATGTGACTTGTGGCAGTTTAATTTTTGGTGTATTTAAAATAATTTTCTAAGTAGAACAGCAGTCAATGATACAAAATTTGGCAAGAGAAATTATTCAGAAAAGGGACTACAAATGTCATGGCCTTGAACACTGTTAATGGACTTACTGCTTTGACAGAAAAGTTTTATGTTCAATGTATATATCTATATCTATTTGTTCACTATTGAGATGGGTTGGTTTTAAACACTTGGTGCCAATGGTTGCAAAAGCCTAATTGAAATAAACGCTTGTCAACAGTCCCATTTGCTAGCTCATCGACACAAACCAGCATGCATTTCACCTTCGATAGCTCAGTTGGTAGAGCGGAGGACTGTAGAGGTTTACTGAGTAGCCATCCTTAGGTCGCTGGTTCGAATCTGGCTCGAAGGATATATTTTTTTAACATTAGATTATTGCATCTATCCAAAAGGTGAGCCAGATTCGAACGGGGATAAAAGGATTTAACTTCCCTGACCGGGAATCGAACCCGGCCGCGGCGGTGAGAGCGCGAATCCTAGCCACTAGACCACCAGGGAGGTGATGAGCACAATAATCCTCCAGCGGCTGGTCGTGGTCATTACCACACTATCTATGCGGTCTGAGGGCAATGACTCTGATGCCCATTGGTGCCTAGACACGGACCCCACATACCTTCTAGCAGGTGAGCGCATTACTTCCAGAGCTTGTAGACTGATTTTCAGAGTCAGCAGAGAATATCTATGGCCAGATACAATTTTTCTCCACAAGATGTCAGTTAAATAGCCAAAGGTTTTGCAGATTTTCTCTCTGTGACTGCCACTGGTATTAATTAGTCAAGATTTGAGTTCTCCAGTGAATAATTACACAGAGCCAAAAAGCTTCAAAGAAAGAAGTAAAAAAAAGACAAACACAACAAAACTTGGTTAGTAGACCTGTATTGGAAATTAAATGTTTATGATGTGACTTGTGGCAGTTTAATTTTTGGTGTATTTAAAATAGTTTTCTAAGTAGAACGGCAGTCAATGATACAAAATTTGGCAAGAGAAATTATTCAGAAAAGGGACTACAAATGTCATGGCCTTGAACACTGTTAATGGACTTACTGCTTTGACAGAAAAGTTTTATGTTCAATGTATATATCTATATCTATTTGTTTACTATTGAGATGGGTTGGTTTTAAACACTTGGTGCCAATGGTTGCAAAAGCCTAATTGAAATAAACGCTTGTCAACAGTCCCATTTGCTAGCTCATCGACACAAACCAGCATGCATTTCACCTTCGATAGCTCAGTTGGTAGAGCGGAGGACTGTAGAGGTTTACTGAGTAGCCATCCTTAGGTCGCTGGTTCGAATCCGCTCGAAGGATATTTATTTTAACGTTAGATTATTGCATCTATCCAAAAGGTGAGCCCGATTCGATCGGGGATAAAAGGATTTAACTTCCTGACCGAATCGAACCCGGCCGCGCGGTGAGAGCGCCAATCCTAGCCACTAGACCACCAGGGAGGCGATGAGCACAATAATCCTCCAGCGGCTGGTCGTGGTCATTACCACACTATCTATGCGGTCTGAGGGCAATGACTCTGATGCCCATTGGTGCCTAGACACAGACCCCACATTCCTTCTAGCAGGTGAGCGCATTATTTCCAAGAGCTTGTAGACTGATTTTCAGAGTCAGCAGAGAATATCTATGGCCAGATACAATTTTTCTCCACAAGATGTCAGTTAAAAAACCAAAGGTTTTGCAGATTTTCTTTCTGTGACTGCCACTGGTATTAATTAGTCAAGATTTGAGTTCTCCAGTTATCAATTTCACAGAGCCAAAAAGCTGCAAAGAAAGAAGTAAAAAAAACAAACACAACAAAACTTGGTTAGTAGACCTGTATTGGAAATTAAATGTTTATGATGTGACTTGTGGCAGTTTAATTTTTGGTGTATTTAAAATAATTTTCTAAGTAGAACGGCAGTCAATGATACAAAATTTGGCAAGAGAAATTATTCAGAAAAGGGACTACAAATGTCATGGCCTTGAACACTGTTAATGGACTTACTGCTTTGACAGAAAAGTTTTATGTTCAATGTATATATCTATATCTATTTGTTCACTATTGAGATGGGTTGGTTTTAAACACTTGGTGCCAATGGTTGCAAAAGCCTAATTGAAATAAACGCTTGTCAACAGTCCCATTTGCTAGCTCATCGACACAAACCAGCATGTATTTCACCTTTGATAGCTCAATTGGTAGAGCGGAGGACTGTAGAGGTTTACTGAGTAGCCATCCTTAGGTCGCTGGTTCGAATCCGGCTCGAAGGATATATTTTTTTTAACATTAGATTATTGCATCTATCCAAAAGGTGAGCCCGATTCGATCGGGGATAAAAGGATTTAACTTCCCTGACCGGGAATCGAACCCGGGCCGCGGCGGTGAGAGCGCCGAATCCTAGCCACTAGACCACCAGGGAGGTGATGAGCACAATAATCCTCCAGCGGCTGGTCGTGGTCATTACCACACTATCTATGCGGTCTGAGGGCAATGACTCTGATGCCCATTGGTGCCTAGACATGGACCCCACATACCTTCTAGCAGGTGAGCGCATTACTTCCAGAGCTTGTAGACTGATTTTCAGAGTCAGCAGAGAATATCTATGGCCAGATACAATTTTTCTCCACAAGATGTCAGTTAAATAGCCAAAGGTTTTGCAGATTTTCTCTCTGTGACTGCCACTGGTATTAATTAGTCAAGATTTGAGTTCTCCAGTGAATAATTACACAGAGCCAAAAAGCTTCAAAGAAAGAAGTAAAAAAAAAACAAACACAACAAAACTTGGTTAGTAGACCTGTATTGGAAATTAAATGTTTATGATGTGACTTGTGGCAGTTTAATTTTTGGTGTATTTAAAATAGTTTTCTAAGTAGAACGGCAGTCAATGATACAAAATTTGGCAAGAGAAATTATTCAGAAAAGGGACTACAAATGTCATGGCCTTGAACACTGTTAATGGACTTACTGCTTTGACAGAAAAGTTTTATGTTCAATGTATATATCTATATCTATTTGTTTACTATTGAGATGGGTTGGTTTTAAACACTTGGTGCCAATGGTTGCAAAAGCCTAATTGAAATAAACGCTTGTCAACGGTCCCATTTGCTAGCTCATCGACACAAACCAGCATGCATTTCACCTTGATAGCTCAGTTGGTAGAGCGGAGGACTGTAGAGGTTTACTGAGTAGCCATCCTTAGGTCGCTGGTTCGAATCCGGCTCGAAGGATATTTATTTTAACGTTAGATTATTGCATCTATCCAAAAGGTGAGCCAGATTCGATCGGGGATAAAAGGATTTAACTTCCCTGACCGGGAATCGAACCCGGGCCGCGGCGGTGAGAGCGCCGAATCCTAGCCACTAGACCACCAGGGAGGCGATGAGCACAATAATCCTCCAGCGGCTGGTCGTGGTCATTACCACACTATCTATGCGGTCTGAGGGCAATGACTCTGATGCCCATTGGTGCCTAGACACGGACCCCACATACCTTCTAGCAGGTGAGCATTACTTCCAGAGCTTGTAGACTGATTTTCAGAGTCAGCAGAGAATATCTATGGCCAGATACAATTTTTCTCCACAAGATGTCAGTTAAATAGCCAAAGGTTTTGCAGATTTTCTCTGTGACTGCCACTGGTATTAATTAGTCAAGATTTGAGTTCTCCAGTGAATAATTACACAGAGCCAAAAAGCTTCAAAGAAAGAAGTAAAAAAAACAAACACAACAAAACTTGGTTAGTAGACCTGTATTGGAAATTAAATGTTTATGATGTGACTTGTGGCAGTTTAATTTTTGGTGTATTTAAAATAGTTTTCTAAGTAGAACGGCAGTCAATGATACAAAATTTGGCAAGAGAAATTATTCAGAAAAGGGACTACAAATGTCATGGCCTTGAACACTGTTAATGGACTTACTGCTTTGACAGAAAAGTTTTATGTTCAATGTATATATCTATATCTATTTGTTTACTATTGAGATGGGTTGGTTTTAAACACTTGGTGCCAATGGTTGCAAAAGCCTAATTGAAATAAACGCTTGTCAACGGTCCCATTTGCTAGCTCATCGACACAAACCAGCATGCATTTCACCTTCGATAGCTCAGTTGGTAGAGCGGAGGACTGTAGAGGTTTACTGAGTAGCCATCCTTAGGTCGCTGGTTCGAATCCGGCTCGAAGGATATTTATTTTAACGTTAGATTATTGCATCTATCCAAAAGGTGAGCCCGATTCGATCGGGGATAAAAGGATTTAACTTCCCTGACCGGGAATCGAACCCGGGCCGCGGCGGTGAGAGCGCCGAATCCTAGCCACTAGACCACCAGGGAGGTGATGAGCACAATAATCCTCCAGCGGCTGGTCGTGGTCATTACCACACTATCTATGCGGTCTGAGGGCAATGACTCTGATGCCCATTGGTGCCTAGACACAGACCCCACATTCCTTCTAGCAGGTGAGCGCATTATTTCCAAGAGCTTGTAGACTGATTTTCAGAGTCAGCAGAGAATATCTATGGCCAGATACAATTTTTCTCCACAAGATGTCAGTTAAATAGCCAAAGGTTTTGCAGATTTTCTCTGTGACTGCCACTGGTATTAATTAGTCAAGATTTGAGTTCTCCAGTTATCAATTTCACAGAGCCAAAAAGCTGCAAAGAAAGAAGTAAAAAAAAAAAACAAACACAACAAAACTTGGTTAGTAGACCTGTATTGGAAATTAAATGTTTATGATGTGACTTGTGGCAGTTTAATTTTTGGTGTATTTAAAATAATTTTCTAAGTAGAACGGCAGTCAATGATACAAAATTTGGCAAGAGAAATTATTCAGAAAAGGGACTACAAATGTCATGGCCTTGAACACTGTTAATGGACTTACTGCTTTGACAGAAAAGTTTTATGTTCAATGTATATATCTATATCTATTTGTTCACTATTGAGATGGGTTGGTTTTAAACACTTGGTGCCAATGGTTGCAAAAGCCTAATTGAAATAAACGCTTGTCAACAGTCCCATTTGCTAGCTCATCGACACAAACCAGCATGCATTTCACCTTGATAGCTCAGTTGGTAGAGCGGAGGACTGTAGAGGTTTACTGAGTAGCCATCCTTAGGTCGCTGGTTCGAATCCGGCTCGAAGGATATTTATTTTAACGTTAGATTATTGCATCTATCCAAAAGGTGAGCCCGATTCGATCGGGGATAAAAGGATTTAACTTCCCTGACCGGGAATCGAACCCGGGCCGCGGCGGTGAGAGCGCCGAATCCTAGCCACTAGACCACCAGGGAGGCGATGAGCACAATAATCCTCCAGCGGCTGGTCGTGGTCATTACCACACTATCTATGCGGTCTGAGGGCAATGACTCTGATGCCCATTGGTGCCTAGACACGGACCCCACATACCTTCTAGCAGGTGAGCGCATTACTTCCAGAGCTTGTAGACTGATTTTCAGAGTCAGCAGAGAATATCTATGGCCAGATACAATTTTTCTCCACAAGATGTCAGTTAAATAGCCAAAGGTTTTGCAGATTTTCTCTCTGTGACTGCCACTGGTATTAATTAGTCAAGATTTGAGTTCTCCAGTGAATAATTACACAGAGCCAAAAAGCTTCAAAGAAAGAAGTAAAAAAAACAAACACAACAAAACTTGGTTAGTAGACCTGTATTGGAAATTAAATGTTTATGATGTGACTTGTGGCAGTTTAATTTTTGGTGTATTTAAAATAGTTTTCTAAGTAGAACGGCAGTCAATGATACAAAATTTGGCAAGAGAAATTATTCAGAAAAGGGACTACAAATGTCATGGCCTTGAACACTGTTAATGGACTTACTGCTTTGACAGAAAAGTTTTATGTTCAATGTATATATCTATATCTATTTGTTTACTATTGAGATGGGTTGGTTTTAAACACTTGGTGCCAATGGTTGCAAAAGCCTAATTGAAATAAACGCTTGTCAACGGTCCCATTTGCTAGCTCATCGACACAAACCAGCATGCATTTCACCTTCGATAGCTCAGTTGGTAGAGCGGAGGACTGTAGAGGTTTACTGAGTAGCCATCCTTAGGTCGCTGGTTCGAATCCGGCTCAAAGGATATTTATTTTAAAGTTAGATTATTGCATCTATCCAAAAGGTGAGCCAGATTCGAACGGGGATAAAAGGATTTAACTTCCCTGACCGGGAATCGAACCCGGGCCGCGGCGGTGAGAGCGCCAAATCCTAGCCACTAGACCACCAGGGAGGCAACTAGCACAATAATCCTCCAGCGGCTGGTCGTGGTGATTACCACACTATCTATGCGGTCTGAGGGCAATGACTCTGATGCCCATTGGTGCCTAGACACAGACCCCACATACCTTCTAGCAGGTGAGCGCATTACTTCCAGAGCTTGTAGACTGATTTTCAGAGTCAGCAGAGAATATCTATGGCCAGATACAATTTTTCTCCACAAGATGTCAGTTAAATAGCCAAAGGTTTTGCAGATTTTCTCTCTGTGACTGCCACTGGTATTAATTAGTCAAGATTTGAGTTCTCCAGTGAATAATTACACAGAGCCAAAAAGCTTCAAAGAAAGAAGTAAAAAAAACAAACACAACAAAACTTGGTTAGTAGACCTGTATTGGAAATTAAATGTTTATGATGTGACTTGTGGCAGTTTAATTTTTGGTGTATTTAAAATAATTTTCTAAGTAGAACGGCAGTCAATGATACAAAATTTGGCAAGAGAAATTATTCAGAAAAGGGACTACAAATGTCATGGCCTTGAACACTGTTAATGGACTTACTGCTTTGACAGAAAAGTTTTATGTTCAATGTATATATCTATATCTATTTGTTTACTATTGAGATGGGTTGGTTTTAAACACTTGGTGCCAATGGTTGCAAAAGCCTAATTGAAATAAACGCTTGTCAACAGTCCCATTTGCTAGCTCATCGACACAAACCAGCATGCATTTCACCTTCGATAGCTCAGTTGGTAGAGCGGAGGACTGTAGAGGTTTACTGAGTAGCCATCCTTAGGTCGCTGGTTCGAATCCGCTCGAAGGATATTTATTTTAACGTTAGATTATTGCATCTATCCAAAAGGTGAGCCAGATTCGATCGGGATAAAAGGATTTAACTTCCTGACCGAATCGAACCCGGCCGCGGCGGTGAGAGCGCGAATCCTAGCCACTAGACCACCAGGGAGGCGATGAGCACAATAATCCTCCAGCGGCTGGTCGTGGTCATTACCACACTATCTATGCGGTCTGAGGGCAATGACTCTGATGCCCATTGGTGCCTAGACACAGACCCCACATTCCTTCTAGCAGGTGAGCGCATTATTTCCAGAGCTTGTAGACTGATTTTCAGAGTCAGCAGAGAATATCTATGGCCAGATACAATTTTTCTCCACAAGATGTCAGTTAAATAGCCAAAGGTTTTGCAGATTTTCTCTGTGACTGCCACTGGTATTAATTAGTCAAGATTTGAGTTCTCCAGTTATCAATTTCACAGAGCCAAAAAGCTGCAAAGAAAGAAGTAAAAAAAACAAACACAACAAAACTTGGTTAGTAGACCTGTATTGGAAATTAAATGTTTATGATGTGACTTGTGGCAGTTTAATTTTTGGTGTATTTAAAATAATTTTCTAAGTAGAACGGCAGTCAATGATACAAAATTTGGCAAGAGAAATTATTCAGAAAAGGGACTACAAATGTCATGGCCTTGAACACTGTTAATGGACTTACTGCTTTGACAGAAAAGTTTTATGTTCAATGTATATATCTATATCTATTTGTTCACTATTGAGATGGGTTGGTTTTAAACACTTGGTGCCAATGGTTGCAAAAGCCTAATTGAAATAAACGCTTGTCAACAGTCCCATTTGCTAGCTCATCGACACAAACCAGCATGCATTTCACCTTGATAGCTCAGTTGGTAGAGCGGAGGACTGTAGAGGTTTACTGAGTAGCCATCCTTAGGTCGCTGGTTCGAATCCGCTCAAGGATATTTATTTTAACATTAGATTATTGCATCTATCCAAAAGGTGAGCCAGATTCGATCGGGATAAAAGGATTTAACTTCCTGACCGAATCGAACCCGGCCGCGCGGTGAGAGCGCGAATCCTAGCCACTAGACCACCAGGGAGGTGATGAGCACAATAATCCTCCAGCGGCTGGTCGTGGTCATTACCACACTATCTATGCGGTCTGAGGGCAATGACTCTGATGCCCATTGGTGCCTAGACACGGACCCCACATACCTTCTAGCAGGTGAGCATTACTTCCAGAGCTTGTAGACTGATTTTCAGAGTCAGCAGAGAATATCTATGGCCAGATACAATTTTTCTCCACAAGATGTCAGTTAAATAGCCAAAGGTTTTGCAGATTTTCTCTGTGACTGCCACTGGTATTAATTAGTCAAGATTTGAGTTCTCCAGTGAATAATTACACAGAGCCAAAAAGCTTCAAAGAAAGAAGTAAAAAAAAACAAACACAACAAAACTTGGTTAGTAGACCTGTATTGGAAATTAAATGTTTATGATGTGACTTGTGGCAGTTTAATTTTTGGTGTATTTAAAATAGTTTTCTAAGTAGAACGGCAGTCAATGATACAAAATTTGGCAAGAGAAATTATTCAGAAAAGGGACTACAAATGTCATGGCCTTGAACACTGTTAATGGACTTACTGCTTTGACAGAAAAGTTTTATGTTCAATGTATATATCTATATCTATTTGTTTACTATTGAGATGGGTTGGTTTTAAACACTTGGTGCCAATGGTTGCAAAAGCCTAATTGAAATAAACGCTTGTCAACGGTCCCATTTGCTAGCTCATCGACACAAACCAGCATGCATTTCACCTTCGATAGCTCAGTTGGTAGAGCGGAGGACTGTAGAAGTTTACTGAGTAGCCATCCTTAGGTCGCTGGTTCGAATCCGCTCAAGGATATTTATTTTAACGTTAGATTATTGCATCTATCCAAAAGGTGAGCCAGATTCGAACGGGGATAAAAGGATTTAACTTCCCTGACCGGGAATCGAACCCGGGCGGTGAGAGCGCCGAATCCTAGCCACTAGACCACCAGGGAGGCGATGAGCACAATAATCCTCCAGCGGCTGGTCGTGGTCATTACCACACTATCTATGCGGTCTGAGGGCAATGACTCTGATGCCCATTGGTGCCTAGACACGGACCCCACATACCTTCTAGCAGGTGAGCGCATTACTTCCAGAGCTTGTAGACTGATTTTCAGAGTCAGCAGAGAATATCTATGGCCAGATACAATTTTTCTCCACAAGATGTCAGTTAAATAGCCAAAGGTTTTGCAGATTTTCTCTCTGTGACTGCCACTGGTATTAATTAGTCAAGATTTGAGTTCTCCAGTGAATAATTACACAGAGCCAAAAAGCTTCAAAGAAAGAATAAAAAAAAAAAAAAAACAAACACAACAAAACTTGGTTAGTAGACCTGTATTGGAAATTAAATGTTTATGATGTGACTTGTGGCAGTTTAATTTTTGGTGTATTTAAAATAATTTTCTAAGTAGAACAGCAGTCAATGATACAAAATTTGGCAAGAGAAATTATTCAGAAAAGGGACTACAAATGTCATGGCCTTGAACACTGTTAATGGACTTACTGCTTTGACAGAAAAGTTTTATGTTCAATGTATATATCTATATCTATTTGTTCACTATTGAGATGGGTTGGTTTTAAACACTTGGTGCCAATGGTTGCAAAAGCCTAATTGAAATAAACGCTTGTCAACAGTCCCATTTGCTAGCTCATCGACACAAACCAGCATGCATTTCACCTTCGATAGCTCAGTTGGTAGAGCGGAGGACTGTAGAGGTTTACTGAGTAGCCATCCTTAGGTCGCTGGTTCGAATCCGCTCGAAGGATATTTATTTTAACGTTAGATTATTGCATCTATCCAAAAGGTGAGCCCGATTCGATCGGGGATAAAAGGATTTAACTTCCCTGACCGGGAATCGAACCCGGGCCGCGGCGGTGAGAGCGCGAATCCTAGCCACTAGACCACCAGGGAGGCGATGAGCACAATAATCCTCCAGCGGCTGGTCGTGGTCATTACCACACTATCTATGCGGTCTGAGGGCAATGACTCTGATGCCCATTGGTGCCTAGACACGGACCCCACATACCTTCTAGCAGGTGAGCGATTACTTCCAGAGCTTGTAGACTGATTTTCAGAGTCAGCAGAGAATATCTATGGCCAGATACAATTTTTCTCCACAAGATGTCAGTTAAATAGCCAAAGGTTTTGCAGATTTTCTCTGTGACTGCCACTGGTATTAATTAGTCAAGATTTGAGTTCTCCAGTGAATAATTACACAGAGCCAAAAAGCTTCAAAGAAAGAAGTAAAAAAAAACAAACACAACAAAACTTGGTTAGTAGACCTGTATTGGAAATTAAATGTTTATGATGTGACTTGTGGCAGTTTAATTTTTGGTGTATTTAAAATAATTTTCTAAGTAGAACGGCAGTCAATGATACAAAATTTGGCAAGAGAAATTATTCAGAAAAGGGACTACAAATGTCATGGCCTTGAACACTGTTAATGGACTTACTGCTTTGACAGAAAAGTTTTATGTTCAATGTATATATCTATATCTATTTGTTCACTATTGAGATGGGTTGGTTTTAAACACTTGGTGCCAATGGTTGCAAAAGCCTAATTGAAATAAACGCTTGTCAACGGTCCCATTTGCTAGCTCATCGACACAAACCAGCATGCATTTCACCTTTGATAACTCAGTTGGTAGAGTGGAGGACTGTAGAGGTTTACTGAGTAGCCATCCTTAGGTCGCTGGTTCGAATCCGCTCGAAGGATATTTATTTTAACGTTAGATTATTGCATCTATCCAAAAGGTGAGCCAGATTCGATCGGGGATAAAAGGATTTAACTTCCCTGACCGGGAATCGAACCCGGGCCGCGGCGGTGAGAGCGCCGAATCCTAGCCACTAGACCACCAGGGAGGCGATGAGCACAATAATCCTCTAGTGGTTGGTCGTGGTCATTACCACACTATTTATGCGGTCTGAGGGCAATGACTCTGATGCCCATTGGTGCCTAGACACGGACCCCACATACCTTCTAGCAGGTGAGCGCATTACTTCCAGAGCTTGTAGACTGATTTTCAGAGTCAGCAGAGAATATCTATGGCCAGATACAATTTTTCTCCACAAGATGTCAGTTAAATAGCCAAAGGTTTTGCAGATTTTCTCTGTGACTGCCACTGGTTTTAATTAGTCAAGATTTTAGTTCTCCAGTGAATAATTTCACAGAGCCAAAAAGCTGCAAAGAAAGAAGTAAAAAAAAAACAAACACAACAAAACTTGGTTAGTAGACCTGTATTGGAAATTAAATGTTTATGATGTGACTTGTGGCAGTTTAATTTTTGGTGTATTTAAAATAATTTTCTAAGTAGAACAGCAGTCAATGATACAAAATTTGGCAAGAGAAATTATTCAGAAAAGGGACTACAAATGTCATGGCCTTGAACACTGTTAATGGACTTACTGCTTTGACAGAAAAGTTTTATGTTCAATGTATATATCTATGTCTATTTGTTCACTATTGAGATGGGTTGGTTTTAAACACTTGGTGCCAATGGTTGCAAAAGCCTAATTGAAATAAACGCTTGTCAACGGTCCCATTTGCTAGCTCATCGACACAAACCAGCATGCATTTCACCTTCGATAGCTCAGTTGGTAGAGCGGAGGACTGTAGAGGTTTACTGAGTAGCCATCCTTAGGTCGCTGTTTCGAATCCGCTCAAGGATATTTATTTTAACATTAGATTATTGCATCTATCCAAAAGGTGAGCCGATTCGATCGGGATAAAAGGATTTAACTTCCTGACCGAATCGAACCCGGCCGCGGCGGTGAGAGCGCGAATCCTAGCCACTAGACCACCAGGGAGGTGATGAGCACAATAATCCTCCAGCGGCTGGTCGTGGTCATTACCACACTATCTATGCGGTCTGAGGGCAATGACTCTGATGCCCATTGGTGCCTAGACACAGACCCCACATACCTTCTAGCAGGTGAGCGATTACTTCCAGAGCTTGTAGACTGATTTTCAGAGTCAGCAGAGAATATCTATGGCCAGATACAATTTTTCTCCACAAGATGTCAGTTAAATAGCCAAAGGTTTTGCAGATTTTCTCTGTGACTGCCACTGGTATTAATTAGTCAAGATTTGAGTTCTCCAGTTATCAATTTCACAGAGCCAAAAAGCTTCAAAGAAAGAAGTAAAAAAAACAAACACAACAAAACTTGGTTAGTAGACCTGTATTTGAAATTATATGTTTATGATGTGACTTGTGGCAGTTTAATTTTTGGTGTATTTAAAATAATTTTCTAAGTAGAACAGCAGTCAATGATACAAAATTTGGCAAGAGAAATTATTCAGAAAAGGGACTACAAATGTCATGGCCTTGAACACTGTTAATGGACTTACTGCTTTGACAGAAACGTTTTATGTTCAATGTATATATCTATATCTATTTGTTCACTATTGAGATGGGTTGGTTTTAAACACTTGGTGCCAATGGTTGCAAAAGCCTAATTGAAATAAACGCTTGTCAACGGTCCCATTTGCTAGCTCATCGACACAAACCAGCATGCATTTCACCTTCGATAGCTCAGTTGGTAGAGCGGAGGACTGTAGCGGCTTAATGAGTAGCCATCCTTAGGTCGCTGTTTCGAATCCTGAAGGATATTTATTTTAACGTTAGATTATTGCATCTATCCAAAAGGTGAGGCCGATTCGATCGGGGATAAAAGGATTTAACTTCCTGACCGGGAATCGAACCCGGCCGCGGCGGTGAGAGCGCGAATCCTAGCCACTAGACCACCAGGAGGCGATGAGCACAATAATCCTCCAGCGGCTGGTCGTGGTCATTACCACACTATCTATGCGGTCTGAGGGCAATGACTCTGATGCCCATTGGTGCCTAGACACAGACCCCACATACCTTCTAGCAGGTGAGCGATTACTTCCAGAGCTTGTAGACTGATTTTCAGAGTCAGCAGAGAATATCTATGGCCAGATACAATTTTTCTCCACAAGATGTCAGTTAAATAGCCAAAGGTTTTGCAGATTTTCTCTCTGTGACTGCCACTGGTATTAATTAGTCAAGATTTGAGTTCTCCAGTTATCAATTTCACAGAGCCAAAAAGCTGCAAAGAAAGAAGTAAAAAAAAAAAACAAACACAACAAAACTTGGTTAGTAGACCTGTATTGGAAATTAAATGTTTATGATGTGACTTGTGGCAGTTTAATTTTTGGTGTATTTAAAATAATTTTCTAAGTAGAACGGCAGTCAATGATACAAAATTTGGCAAGAGAAATTATTCAGAAAAGGGACTACAAATGTCATGGCCTTGAACACTGTTAATGGACTTACTGCTTTGACAGAAAAGTTTTATGTTCAATGTATATATCTATATCTATTTGTTCACTATTGAGATGGGTTGGTTTTAAACACTTGGTGCCAATGGTTGCAAAAGCCTAATTGAAATAAACGCTTGTCAACAGTCCCATTTGCTAGCTCATCGACACAAACCAGCATGCATTTCACCTTCGATAGCTCAGTTGGTAGAGCGGAGGACTGTAGAGGTTTACTGAGTAGCCATCCTTAGGTCGCTGGTTCGAATCCGCTCGAAGGATATTTATTTTAACGTTAAATTATTGCATCTATCCTAAAGGTGAGCCAGATTCGAACTGGGATAAAAGGATTTAACTTCCCTGACCGGGAATCGAACCCCGGTCTTCCGCGTGACAGGCGGAGATACTGTCCACTATACTAACGAGGAAAGACTCTGGCCGAGTTTAAAGTTCTCAGGGACCATCTAAAATTGAACAAAAAGATGAGTCAGAAATTTGCATTTCAGATCATTTTGCCGCTCACTTGCTGCCAAGGCCAAGCTAACGATGGCTTTGGCTAAATAATGTTCTGCGATTTCCACCTTGCAAGCTGAGGCCTGCTACCAGTGTGTCAGCTGTAGCCTTTGGTTACTTGTTGAGCAGTGTCTTCACAAATGATTGAAACAAGTGGTAGAAGTATTTCAAGTTCTTCATGAATTCGGTGTGTCGTAAAAGGAGAACACACAAAACAATCTAGGACAGAGGCAGAAAAAAATGATCTAGGCTGCACAAGAAAAACCCTTGGCTATCATTTCCACATGCCTAACAACTACAAAGAAGATGTCCCCAACCCTGGTTCTGAAGTACACTCTGTTCTGAAAACATTTGGTGATTTGCCCCCCTACCTGCTACGCAAAGCAATTAGCTGAAAATGGTTTGATTTCCTTACTTTAAGACAGTCCCTTCCACACAGACATGCAATTAATTGGTGGACTACTTGAAGCAAGTGTGCTGTAAGCAGTCAGCAGAGACTTAAACAAAAGTGCAGGAGAGGGAGAACAGGAGCTGTGTCCCAAAGGAACGACCAACACACTGGGTCAAACAATAATGCACCTCGAGTTATGGCATGTTCAAGCAGAATGGGAACAAAAGCACCTCCCGTCGGGAATCGAACCCGGCCGCGGCGGTGAGAGCGCCGAATCCTAGCCACTAGACCACCAGGGAGGTGATGAGCACAATAATCCTCCAGCGGCTGGTCGTGGTCATTACCACACTATCTATGCGGTCTGAGGGCAATGACTCTGATGCCCATTGGTGCCTAGACACGGACCCCACATACCTTCTAGCAGGTGAGCGGATTACTTCCAGAGCTTGTAGACTGATTTTCAGAGTCAGCAGAGAATATCTATGGCCAGATACAATTTTTCTCCACAAGATGTCAGTTAAATAGCCAAAGGTTTTGCAGATTTTCTCTCTGTGACTGCCACTGGTATTAATTAGTCAAGATTTGAGTTCTCCAGTGAATAATTACACAGAGCCAAAAAGCTTCAAAGAAAGAAGTAAAAAAAAAACAAACACAACAAAACTTGGTTAGTAGACCTGTATTGGAAATTAAATGTTTATGATGTGACTTGTGGCAGTTTAATTTTTGGTGTATTTAAAATAATTTTCTAAGTAGAACGGCAGTCAATGATACAAAATTTGGCAAGAGAAATTATTCAGAAAAGGGACTACAAATGTCATGGCCTTGAACACTGTTAATGGACTTACTGCTTTGACAGAAAAGTTTTATGTTCAATGTATATATCTATATCTATTTGTTCACTATTGAGATGGGTTGGTTTTAAACACTTGGTGCCAATGGTTGCAAAAGCCTAATTGAAATAAACGCTTGTCAACAGTCCCATTTGCTAGCTCATCGACACAAACCAGCATGCATTTCACCTTCGATAGCTCAGTTGGTAGAGCGGAGGACTGTAGAGGTTTACTAGTAGCCATCCTTAGGTCGCTGGTTCGAATCCAGCTCGAAGGATATTTATTTTAACGTTAGATTATTGCATCTATCCAAAAGGTGAGCCCGATTCGATCGGGATAAAAGGATTTAACTTCCTGACCGAATCGAACCCGGTCTTCCGCGTGACAGGCGGAGATACTGTCCACTATACTAACGAGGAAAGCCTTCTGCTGGGTCTAAAGTTCTCAGGCACCATCTATAATTTAACAAAAAGATGAGTCAGAAATTTGCATTTCAGATCATTTTGCCGCTCACTTGCTGCCAAGGCCAAGCTAACGATGGCTTTGGCTAAATAATGTTCTGCGATTTCCACCCTGCAAGCTGAGGCCTGCTACCAGTGTGTCCGCTGTAGCCTTTGGTTTCTTGTTGAGCAGTGTCTAAACAATTGATTGAAACAAGTGGTAGAAGTATTAAAATCTCCGCATGAATACAGTGTGTCGTAAAAGGAGAACACACAAAACACTCTAGAACAGAGGCAGAGAAAAATGATCTAGGCTGCACAAGAAAAACCCTTGGCTGTCATTTCCACATGCCTAACAACTACAAAGAAGATGTCCACAACCCTGTTTCTGAAGTACACTCTGTTCTGAAAACATTTGGTGATTTGCCCCCCTACCTGCTACGCAAAGCAATTAGCTGAAAATGGTTTGATTTCCTTACTTTAAGACAGTCCCTTCCACACAGACATGCAATTAATTGGTGGATTACTTGAAACAAGTGTGCTGTGAGCAGTAAGCAGAGACTAAAACAAAAGTGCAGGAGAAGGAGAATAGTAGCTGAATTCCCAAAGGAACGACCAACACACTGGGTCAAACAATAATGCACCTCGAGTTATGGCATGTTCAAGCAGAATGGGAACAAAAAGCACCTCCCCGTCGGGGAATCGAACCCCGGTCTTCCGCGTGACAGGCGGAGATACTGTCCACTATACTAACGAGGAAAGACTCTGGCCGAGTTTAAAGTTCTCAGGGACCATCTAAAATTGAACAAAAAGATGAGTCAGAAATTTGCATTTCAGATCATTTTGCCGCTCACTTGCTGCCAAGGCCAAGCTAACGATGGCTTTGGCTAAATAATGTTCTGCGATTTCCACCTTGCAAGCTGAGGCCTGCTACCAGTGTGTCAGCTGTAGCCTTTGGTTACTTGTTGAGCAGTGTCTTAACAAATGATTGAAACAAGTGGTAGAAGTATTTCAAGTTCTTCATGAATTCGGTGTGTCGTAAAAGGAGAACACACAAAACAATCTAGGACAGAGGCAGAAAAAAATGATCTAGGCTGCACAAGAAAAACCCTTGGCTATCATTTCCACATGCCTAACAACTACAAAGAAGATGTCCCCAACCCTGGTTCTGAAGTACACTCTGTTCTGAAAACATTTGGTGATTTGCCCCCCTACCTGCTACGCAAAGCAATTAGCTGAAAATGGTTTGATTTCCTTACTTTAAGACAGTCCCTTCCACACAGACATGCAATTAATTGGTGGACTACTTGAAGCAAGTGTGCTGTAAGCAGTCAGCAGAGACTTAAACAAAAGTGCAGGAGAGGGAGAACAGGAGCTGTGTCTCATAGGAAAGACCAACACACTGGGTCAAACAATAATGCACCTCGAGTTATGGCATGTTCAAGCAGAATGGGAACAAAAAAAGCCTCCCCGTCGGGGAATCGAACCCCGGTCTTCCGCGTGACAGGCGGAGATACTGTCCACTATACTAACGAGGAAAGCCTTCTGCTGGGTCTAAAGTTCTCAGGCACCATCTATAATTTAACAAAAAGATGAGTCAGAAATTTGCATTTCAGATCATTTTGCCGCTCACTTGCTGCCAAGGCCAAGCTAACGATGGCTTTGGCTAAATAATGT